>NW_010427222.1:31663-48320 GCF_000710305.1 Buceros rhinoceros silvestris | reverse complement strand
CTGCTGAGTGGAAACCTGTTCTAGATGGGCAAATCTGAAAGACTGTACAAATCTGCTGTATTAATAGTAGCTATTCTTAGAATTTGGTAGCTAAGTTCTCTAGTAATTTTGTCGTTATTGAGATACATTACCTATGGGGGTTGGAGATCTCTGCTCTCAATATTCCCCTGGGTTGTTTTTTCCTGCAGGAGTAAATTAGGAATAAACCAGCAGAGCTCTACTGACAAGTCTTGAGTGCAAGATCTAATTTGCTATTACATGATGCCGATATACTAGACAACCCATGTTGTTCTAGTCTGAAGAGTCACGTTTTATTACACTGGTGAGAATGTTTTACGTAACATTATATTGTCTGGACATGCTTATGTATTTTTTGTTAGTTCTCACTATTATTGTTGTAGTAGTTTATGAACTTTTCAAGTCCTATTTGAGATCTGCCAGTAAGGGGAAAAATGGATGCACAGACTGTAAAAGTCTTGCAGCTGTCAGTCTGCAAGAAGTTTTTTGGGAGCAAAAAGGTGATAAGGAGATAAATCAGGTGACAAGATGTGCTCAGCACACCTGAAGGAGCATTGCTCAAGACTTCCAGATGCCTACAATTAGAGGAAATGTATCCTAATCTGGAAAGTATGATCAATACCAAAAGATCAAGTAATATTTAAGGGCAGTGGCTGACAATCAAGACAGGACCAGAGAGGTAGTGGGGATGGAGCATCACTGCAGGTCACAGAATGCATGGGCTAAGGTGGAAAGCTATAATCATAGGTTGAAACGGGTTTCATCGCTTGCTGATTTTCAGTTGGATATTTTGTCATGGTCAGTAGCTGAGGATACTGATGATATAAAGAAGATACCTAGTCTCTTAGCCTGTACTTTGACAGTGGAGAGAACATTTCATGTAAGTAGTAGCAAGGCAGCAGACAGAAAGGCACAGCCTACTTGTTTAGCTATTAGCAATAGGGTGAGGATGCTTGAGGATGAGCAAGATCCTGGCATTGAGAATCAGAAAACCTAGAAGAGCAAATGGGCTGAGCAGCAGAAACTAGCCTTGGTTCAAGGCTGGAGCAATTGGAGAGGACAGAGAGGACAGGACATCTTCAAAGGGCTTTCTTGAGGTGAATAGGCCTAACAGGTCACCACCACTAACTAGTGTTTTACTCTATTTTGTCAGAGATCTGGACCCCAGAATTTGAGTTATGCTGTTCCTGCATTGTCACCGAACATCTGTGGAGCAAATACTGGGGTGTAGTACGTGTCATCCCTTATCTAATGCTGACCTAGGAAAGACAGCAGCGTGTTTGTGAGATAATAGAATAACCTGTGCCTGTGCCTGGGACGTAAAGATTTAAAACTTTTACATGTGTTGAATGTAACGCTGAAGCAGACAACGAGAATAGCAGTCTGAACAGGGAGAAAAAAAGTTTTAAGGAGAAATAAGCAGTCAGGAGAAAAGAAATACAGAGAAAAAAAATTATTTGAATGTCAATTCTAATAACTCACTGAGGTGTAATTTCTAATACTGTTATTAAAGTCGAATTTTATAATGCATTTTTATAAGATGCTTGATTTACTGTGTTATTCTCTCTCCTACAATGAATAAATTATCTCTTTTATTATTTTAAAGCAAAATGTTTGACAAAGGATTCAGTTTTTTAGGGACTCTAGTTAAAGAGATCACTATCTAATTAATTTTCTGTTCTGTGATTGGATATTTTTTATTTTCAGTTATTAATACTGTTGTCTAAACATACATTATTCAGTGGTACAGTATTCTACCAATATACTTCCAGTCACCATTTATGTGCTAAATATACAGTGTTATTTTGAAGACTGAGGTCCAGTAGGAGAGTTATCATATATAGTTCATCATAGTTTGTGCAAATACTGTCCTAACTTGTTCTAACTAGGGATGTACAAACTCCATGACAGTATTTACACGTCTGTCTGATTTTTAAAGCTTATAAGTACTTAACAAGCTTGTGGATCTGTCCGTTCGCTTGTTTTTCCTTGAGGAAGAGAAATTTAACAACCACTTTCATTGATGGCTGTTGCTCAGAATAGCTGTTGTCTTCATCAGCATCATTCAGGGTTGGAGCTTTATTGCCTCTATGTGTCTAGGATCTCAGAAGCATTGAACTTCCTTGTTTTGGACCCTCAGCTCAAAATTAGTCAAAAGGCACTCACCTGTCCTTATTCTATTATATTATTGTAACTACAAGCTTTGAGATCAGTTTTCCCTGAATGTTACATGTTTATGTACAAGGAATAATTGATCTATAACTGTCTAATTTGCAGATTTAATTGGGTCATGTTACATTTCTCTTTATTTGCTTTATGTATATTCCAGTTCCTAAACACTAGGCTCCTTCAGAATTCTCTTTAGTGGGTAGGTAATGGCTGACTGAGTGTGTTTAATGTCTGTGCTTAAGGGCTTGCACTCTTTTGCACACTGACTACAGACAAAGTGTAAGAAATCAAGTTCCAATACATTTTAGAAGGATATTACTGCTTTATCTGTATCACAATTTTTATGGTAATAACATAATCATATTCATAAAATGATTAAACAAGTATATCTTCATCCTTTGTCTACATATAGTCACTACTTTATTTTTCCTCCTTGTAAAATTATTTGCTACCAGTTCTGTTTCAGGCTACTGTGTCAGCAAAATTACACATGACACAATATCATGTACTCATCGTTGTTGAATTCACTTAGCCATTATTAGCCCTGCTTTAGAGATTTAGATGAAGCAGGCTCTCTGCATCCAAGCAATGTGCTGCCAGATATCAGTGACATGTATTTTATGCTAAACAAGGTTAATTCACTTTTATCTTAATTGGTGATTTTTAAAATACTAATATTCTTATGTGTACTAAGCACTACAAACAATCCTGCATAGGGATGAAAATTAGAAGTATTTTAAAATTTTATTTCTACTGTATGCTCAGCACCAAATGACTTCAGACCTAAGCCATGCTGTTTGATAAACACATGAAAATTCTCATTAATTACAAGGAAGCAAATAACTTAAAGTTTTTTGTAGGAACTCAAGTGTGTTATTTTGGCTGTCGTCCTTTCGCAAACTAGCTTTATGGTTGTTGGTGACCTCTTCAAGGTAAATAGAACCTTAGAGTACCTCAGTTATCTTGGGTTCCTTTTTTTTTTTTTTGTCATTGTTGTTTTTGTTAGTCCATTTCCACCAGAATTAAACTTTCTAGCTTTTTAGATAACTGTGTTGGGTTTGTGTCCGATGGGGTTTTTGTAGCTGGCATGGCTTCTGTAGGAAGCTTTGAGAAGTTCCCCCATCTCCAAGTTGGATCCACCTCCAACAAAGGCTGAGCCAATCGGAACCTCTGCAATAACATATTTAAGATGAGAAAACCCTGTCGGGCAGGTTCTTTTGTTTGGGAGAGCAGTGGCATTAGAGAGAGACAACCATGTGGACACTGAAGTCAGTGAGGAAGGAGCTAAGAAAGGCACACTGGAGCAGCCATTCCCCTTTGGCACACGGTGAATTGGCAGGCTGAGTCCCGGCAGCTCATGAAGATCAATGGTGGGGGGGTGGGGGAGGATAGAGTGGGGTGGAGCAGAATTCCATCTGCAACCTGTGGAAAACACCATGCCGGAACAAGGGCCTGCATCTGAAGAAGTCCATGATTCTGAGGGAAGCTTGTGCTGGAGCTGCCTGTCACTGGGAGAATTGCAGCCCATAGAAGGGACATATTCTCTGGAAGAAGTTTGTGGAGGACTGTCTCCCATGGGAGAGATGCCACATTGCAGCAGAGGAGAACTGTGAGGAGTTTTCTGCCTGAGGAGGAAGGAAAGAAACAGCGTTCAATGGACTGAGATGACTGCAACCCCCATTCCCTGCACCCCTGTGCTGCTGGAGGGGAGGAGGTAGCAGAGCTGGGCTCGGGAAGAAGGGAGGGGTGGGGAAAGGTATATTTAAGATCTAATTGTATTTATCATTGTCCTACTCTAATGTAATTGGTAAACATCTCCCATGGGAGAGATGCCACATTGCAGCAGAGGAGAACTGTGAGGAGTTTTCTGCCTGAGGAGGAAGGAAAGAAACAGCGTTCAATGGACTGAGATGACTGCAACCCCCATTCCCTGCACCCCTGTGCTGCTGGAGGGGAGGAGGTAGCAGAGCTGGGCTCGGGAAGAAGGGAGGGGTGGGGAAAGGTATATTTAAGATCTAATTGTATTTATCATTGTCCTACTCTAATGTAATTGGTAAACAGGTGGTGTTTTTGTTGTTTAAATTAAACTGATTTTGTCTCCCCAAGTTGAGTCTGTCTTTTGCCTGTGACCATAACTGGAGAGTGATTTCTCCCTGTCCTTTCTCTTGACCATCAAGCCTTTTGTTGTATTTTCTCGTCCCCATCCCCCCAGAGTGGGTAGGAGTGGTGCTTTGTTAGCAGCTGGGTAGGCTTAAACCACAACACTAAGGGGAACTTTCTTCTATTTTTTCTAGTTGGAAAGACTTTCCTTTCCACTTGGCCTTTGTAGGAAGCAGTGTGTCCAGTTCCTATAATGTGTGCTTTGCTGACTGAAAGACAATGCATCCTAGATGCCTCCTGTTGCTCTGTTACTCATTCTGTTTAGGTTAACCACCTTTCTTGCATAAGTGGACCTGTGGAGAGGATGCCAGCAAGGCAGTGCTAGGAGAGAAGTTACTCAGTTCTAGTAATTGAAACTTGCGTTGTTGGAGAAGCCATTCAAGTTTTCAATCACATAAGCTTTTAGTCCAACAGGAATGTGAGGATTATTGTGTTCTGTACTGAAAGAAAACAACAAACTAGAAGTATTCAATCGTCTTATTTTGCAAGTAGCACCTTACCAAGATCATCTTCTTGGGAATTAAATCTAGGAGGTTATTACAGAGAGTAAACAAACCACATATAGCTAGCAATTTGTTTTGACTTTAGTTGTTAATGAGCTTTCATTGTTTATAACCACCTCTGTATGAGATAATCAAAGAAATAGTTGAGGTGTCTAAATCTGAAGTTCTGTTACAGTTTTGCAGCTCCTCAGCAGCATTCCTCTTTTTCTTTCTTCAGGCCTATCAAGTAGTTTATGGGAAGCTGATGTTAACTAAGGCAGGGTCTGCCATGGTCCTATAGAAAGAGAATTGGCTCCGAACTGCTTAACAGTAATGCATTAAAAAAACCCCAAAACAAACAAACAAAAAACACCCAACAGCAACTAAAACCATAAAAAACCCTAAACCGGTTGGGTATTAAAACCAGTTCTTCAACACTATACTTCTCCTGATCCAATACTTGTTTAACTTCTATCAATAAGACTGAATGATTCCTCTTCCTAAAGAAGACCATAACACTTTGTTTCTCTGCCCCAGTGAATTTCCTGCTACTCACTAACACTGGATTAAACATAGCCTTGTTCTAAACAACCTAAGTTCAGTGTTGAAGAATCAAAGATCCTAATGTTATAATTTAGATTAACAAAAAAGTAGATTATTGGTTTAGTTAGTAAACACACTATTAGAACTTCCATGGCAACTAATTTTTTCACATCACAATTATTACACGTATCCACACAGGTGTTTATCTCATCTGCTAATAGACTTTACAAAAATTGTTTACCTTAGATCTCTTTGAAACCTTTACTTGGCACCCCTGATTTCAGGGGTGTAACCTGTAATCAGAGGATTTAATCTTCAACTGGTGGAAGGAGGTCTCTGTAGACTCATTGAATCATTAAATAGTGCTTTCTCCGTCATTTTTTATTCTTTAACATCAGTTTCCACACTGACAATGCTACAAAAAATATCTTTAACAAAAGGAAATAAAACCCTAGCCATCTTTCTCTTCTCTCTTCTACTTGCTCTGTTGCTCTTGCTTTTTAATGTGGAAGCTTACACATAAGTGTGATGAGGTAATTAAGATACACACTCTGATATCTTATTGTTTTCTTTAGCAGTTTTAGCTCTTGAAATCAAATATTTTGGATGGTTTTCAGCACAGTTTCCCTACTCAGATTGTATGCATACACAAAGCTTTACTTAGTCAGATTGTATGCACGGACACTTGCAACCAAAGGGAAATAACTTGCTTGATAAATTTACTTGCGTGATTGTTTTGCAGAGGAAATTGTGTGTGCAAATACCTTGATTGAATTCTCATACTAAGTTCTAAAAATCTGCTCCTGGAAAAAAAGTAAATTTACATTTAATTGTACTTCTGCTAGAAGTTAAATCCCAATTTAGCCCTGTCAACAAAAATTACGATTATATATACAAAGGAGTAGTCTGATAGATTTACAGTCAGGTATGATGTATATGACTTTGAATGTGATGTCAATTAATGCTATCTGAAAAGGCAGATAATTGTAAGTTATAGACTAAAGCCTTAGGAACCTGAATGATGTTATGTAAAAGTTATGAAATTGAGTTTCCCGAGTTTGAAATGAAAAAGCTGCCTTTGATTAGTGAGCAGGTAAGTTTATAAGAGGGGAAAATGAGACATGAAGTGTGCGAAACAATGGATCAGAACCCAAGTACTTATAAGAACATTGCTAGAAATCAAGCTAGTATATTAAAGACTGTTACAAATTGTTCCAAAAATACGATTCTGATTTTCTTTCAGCATCATCTGGCTTCATCACATTTTTACTGAGACAGCATGCTTAAATCTGAGCAACGTCAATACAGCAAAAAGCACATATAAAAATTAATTTCTGATTCCACCCCCCCTTCCGTTAGCTTTGGGAATTTACTGTCGAGTTGTGCAGACTGGTGAAGGATTGGAAAAGAGAAGGGAGAAAGTAATTTTTTCTCAAGTATAGTTCTGAAAAATCAAGCTGTGCTCTCAGGCTATAAGGAGAGACCAAATCAATGAAACTAAACTAATTGCAAATGTGGTAATTGTACACCAGTCCCTTCACTTTCTATATGCTTTGATCATCAGTCTGAAAGTAAATATAGTTGATTCATAATTAAGTTAAAGATATATTTGGACCACTATTTAGAAAGCTTACTGTATAAGCCGGATGCTTCCATTTTGGTTTTGGAATACAGCAGAAATGACATTACTGAAATATAGTTAAATTAGTGACTGACTATGGATTAACCTGTCTGTACAATGCTACAAGCAGATACATAGGGGCAATTTCTAGAAGCATTTGAGAAATAGTGATTTTGATCATATGGTCAACAGGGGATTATCCATGGTAGCCATTTTCTGTCAGCCAGGGTAGAAAGCTGGTGTATGTAAGTGAATTTAAGTGACTGGAGCAGAAATACATTCCTCTAAAGAACATCTATTTTATTTAGGCTTTTGGTACACATGCTTCTTTCCCAATAACTCAGCTGCCATTTTATCTGAAGCAGTATGTCAGGTTCTACCAAAAAACAAATGCCTCCAAGGTCACGTATTCATAGAAATCATGGTAAAAGGGAAACCATATATGTTTAGGTATATAATATACATCTCTTCATGGAAATGCTTTCATAGTTTTCACTCATCTCTTTGTTTTTGGATGGTGTAGAAGGACCACATAGGCAAATAAAATATATATATTTTTTTTTTACTATTTGTGCATAATTATCCACTTCCAAATAATCACCGTTGGCATGAGAGGCAGAATCACAGAACAGTAGGGGTTGGAAGGGACTTCTGGAAATCATCTAGTCCAACCCCTGGCTAAAGCAGGCTCACCCAGAGCGGGTTGCACAGGACCGTGTCCAGGCGAGTTTTGACTATCTCCAGAGAAGATGTCACAACCTTTCTGGGCAGCCTGTTCCAGTGCTCTGTCACTCTCAAAGTAAAGAATTTTTTCTTCATGTTGAGACAACTTCCTGTGTTCCATTTTGTGCCCATTGCCCCTTGTCCTATCTCTGGGCACCACTTAAGTCTGAAGCGGACGAAGTCATTTCGAGATCAAACCTAAATTTAGCTAAATTAGTTCATCCAGTTTGACTACTTGGATAGAAGGAGAAGTTTTTAGTAGAGACAGATGATGTAGAAAGGACTATCCAGCATGTGTGGTCGTCCCTCTCTCACTTGGTATCTGCAGTGGGTTGCCAAGAGTATAACACTTCTGACTCACTGTATGATGAAACCATAATGGAAATAAATGTTTTTATCAAAGGATGGTAAAGAGTCAGGGTTTTCATTTTCTTTTTTCTCAAAAGATACTCAGACTAGACTATTTTCTTCATAATTTGATTTCCAGTTAGTAACCAAAGGTGTACCTTTGGAAGCAGAATGGAAGTCGATGCAAAATGTACTCTTCTAAAAGGTCTGGCAAAGCTTTATTTGGCAAACCTTAATTTTTTTCTTAGTTCTCTGTAGTTTGGTTATCAGCCAAAATGAATTTCTCTTTTGCTGTGGTTTAGGATTTTGGCTCCAGGGCAAGGGGGCTGTTACCCTACTTGTTTGGAGGTGAAAGGAGGTAGTGTGGGGGAAGAGGTGCTGGCCCCTGTAACCAGCATTAGTCCCGCCCCCGGAGCAAATCAACGCCTCTTTGACTAGCGCTATGAAAACCACAACCACGTGGCTTCTTTTTGGTTCAGAAAGAGAGAGAACTCCTGAAGCATTCACCTCAGCAAAAGAGCCTTTCTTCGCTACACTGGGACAGTAAAGATCATCTGAGCAGCAAGTAGACTTTTTACTTTGCTGATTACTGATAGGGGTGGAAAGAAGAGACACAGAGGCAGAAATCTGGAGACCACCCCAACTTTACGGAGAGCAACTGCAAGTGAGAAAGAAGAACACTGGGACAGTAAAGATCATCTGAGCAGCAAGTAGACTTTTTACTTTGCTGATTACTGATAGGGGTGGAAAGAAGAGACACAGAGGCAGAAATCTGGAGACCACCCCAACTTTACGGAGAGCAACTGCAAGTGAGAAAGAAGAAAAAGGGTCAAAGAGCCAAGAATGAAGGCCCTGCTGGAATCAGAGAGAGACCCGGAACATCCCCTGGAAACCTGGTGGCTCTTAAGGTTTGCAGTTGGGCCCAGCGCAGTGCTGGAGCCATTGGCCAGAGGGATGCACACCACCCACAGCCCCCCGCTCCATGGATTGGAAAATGGCCATGCCAAGCCATCTTCTCTGGTAGCAAGACGTGCCCAGAGGAAGTTAGTCTGGGTGGCTCTTAAGGTTTGCAGTTGGGCCCAGCGCAGTGCTGGAGCCATTGGCCAGAGGGATGCACACCACCCACAGCCCCCCGCTCCATGGATTGGAAAATGGCCATGCCAAGCCATCTTCTCTGGTAGCAAGACGTGCCCAGAGGAAGTTAGTCTGCAAAATCAACTTAGAACTTAATGCAAGAGGTTAAAAGAACTACGCCTTTCCACTCCTGGTTTTTTTCTTCACCCTCTCTCCCCCCCACCCGCCACCCCGACCTCTGGAACTGACCACGTGTGAGGGCTCAGAGTATGTGGAGTGGAAGGAAGCTATATGTGTTAAAATATTTCAGTATTTAGGATCGCTGTTCTCCCTTTCTTTCTGTCCCACCCTAATTTAAGCAATGATTTGTGTTTTTTCATTGTTTTGAATTAAATTAATTTCATTTCCCCTAGTTGTGCCTGCTTCTGTGCCTGCGGCCATAAGTAGTGTGTTAAGCCCTTCCATTCATTCCGAGCTCAAACACTTAAGTTTGTTTTGTTTACCTCTCAGAGGAGATAAAACTCCCCTGAGAGCAAATTGTTGCTTTTTGCTGCCTGTCGGTTCTTACAAACGTGACAATTTTGGCGTCCCTACGGGTGGGCAGGGACCAATGGAGGCAGCAGGCAAAGAATACAACTTCTCTGAAAACATGACAGAGAAGAAATACATTGTGATTCATTTCTGTACAGTGCTATTAAGAGTATAAAGATTGGGCCATAGTTACACAAGGGAAAACTTTGATTTTAATTTTTTTCTCCAGTGTTTATTTTATGTACTCAGTTCTTGTACTTGCATTAGGGCCATTTATGGCAGGTTTTATGTTCTGCTTTGCTAATTTACTTGATATTTCATAAACCACTCCACATATTTCCATGATTGACAAGTAGCAGCTTGTATGTTGGTATTCCATTTACTTCAGGCAGATCAAAACAATTAAAATAGTAGTTACAGGAATGTAAACTATAAAATAACAGTGTTCTTTTACTTTAAAATAAACATGACAATAAAGTGATTAAATCCCTTAAAACCAATAAATGTTGAGAATGAGATTATACCTTTTGATGAATGAAAAAATTAGGCAGTTGCAAATAGTATTTGAGATTTTCTAATGTAGTTTATATGCAAATTAGTAACACATTTACAGATTGAAATCACGGCCAGTATATGAACAGAGATTGTCAAGATATAATTAATATGAAATTTTGTTTTATCTTTATCAGACTTGGCAACAAACCAAATGCAAAAATCTTTTACTTAGTAACTCTGTTCCTGTATTTTGTAAACTGTGAATATTCATTGGTTTTTAAATTGAAATTCACTCTTTCTATAGGCACAACCCATGTAGTACTGCTTGTTTTCCTCACTTGAAGAGGTAAGTGACACGGTATACTCTAAATAGCACAGACTTAATATTAGCAACAAATTTTGTAAATATGTTTGAAGCATCATGAAGGAAGTGTTCTTAAATGTCCTTTCTGGGCAAAGGATCCCTGCGGATGTTAACTGCAGCACTATTAAGCCCTTGCTGCTACTCATCAGTTCGTAGGCATGCTGGATGCCTATCCTGTTACGTTGGATGAGTGGTCAGGTGGACAAAGATATTTGTGTTGATGTCTGAATGCAAGATAATGGATTATTAGTATTGCTGTTTATACTTAATCCTGTATTTCTTTTTTGTACAGAAAGAAGTGAGGGCAAATCAAATGGTTGACATGACAGGAGGTAATGGAGAATTTCTGTAAAACATTAGTGAAAACCCTAAGGAAGAGCACATTAATTGTGGATTGGGGTGGATGTTACCTTGTGACTATGTTACTACTTGAGCAATAGGAATTTTGAGCTCAACTAGACTGAAGAAAAAATAGAATTATTATTTTAGATGGCAGAGAGATGTCAAGTTAATGCACTTGTAGTTTGGAAGCAGCTAGGAGTGATGTGGAAAGACTCTAAAAAGTTTATAAAGGAATATTTTACCGCTGTTGTGGCCACTGAAGTTCTTGGTTATTTCATGGAAGGGGAGTCAAGCGGCAGTTTTTCTGATCCCAGTTAAAGTGCAGCTCAAAGTAGTGGTCTGCATTTTTATTATTCCTGGTTTGGGTGTGGTATTCCTTGTGTTGGTGGTCTGTAATACATCACTACAGCCCACCAAAGAAAGGACCAAGTTGTCAGGTGGTTGTGCACCTAATGGAAACAAGCAGTTGGGGATGGTGTTCAGGGAAGTTGCGGTTGTGTTGAGAATAGTGTAGAAATTGCATTATTAAGGAGGAGGGGTGTGTTAAACAGGCTATTAATCAGAAAGTAGACATACGTACACAAAATCTTCAGTGGGAGGGAGCATGTGTCTACAAGAAGGTACTTGAAGAAGTTTATTTCTTTAAAGTATTGTGGGACAGAGAAATAATATCCTGTGTTCTTTGGTGTTGTCTTCCTTGGGACTGCATGGTGACACAGCTGCCAGTAGTCACACACTGGAAAGCTGGGCAGGGGATGCTTTCAGTCTACTTTAGAGCCTATTTTCCCTAATACCAGTCTTTGGCTTCTCAGTGTAACAATTGAAAAGATTTGCTGACGAAAGATAAAAACATTTTTTTTCATATGTACATTACAATTTAAAAGATAATACTAAAAGTACTGTAAAAATTAAAATGTTTATATACTCAAGGAAGTCTTAACATATTCTTCTCCCTCCTTGAATTTTCTTTGCATTATCAAATAGCTGCATATTTTCTAGCTCCTTTTGATGAATTTTGCCAAAACAAAATTAGTATAAAGAAATCCTTTGAACTTGAAAAGATCTGACAGAGACTTAGTCTTTCAAATAATAAATTTTTAATCTCTTAATTCTAACATAGAAAGGAATCAATGAAAGCTTTCATTATAAACCCAGAAGTTTGTTCCAGTTCTTCTTTCCTTTCTGTTATTATACCAGCAAACGCTTCTTTTTTTTTTTCTCCTTGAGAAATTTTTTCTAAGATTATGTTACTTATAACACTCTGATGCAAATTCTGCCTTTTATATTTTTATAGGAGGAAGGAGACAAGGAAGTTTTATAGTAACTAAATTTGGCCTAAGCAATTAATTCTAAATTCTGAATCTGCCTCATGAAAAGTGTTTATGAAGCTGCCATTACAGCCTAGTCTTTGGGTTTTATCTTTTCTGTGTTTTGGTGGTGTAGTGCCTTTTAACAAATTACTATTTATTCTTAAAATTCACCTGAGTTCAGATGTCACAGTATTTTGGATTTGGAACCCAAACTGCACAAATTGCTGAATTTGCAGATGCTTTGCAACTTGAAAAAATAATGTTAAACTTTACAGTATACGTGTAAAATAGGGAATAAGTTAAAATAATGACTTTTGGCCCTCAAGTTTGATGATTTAATTTTAACATTTAATTCTGTGAACAAAGAATTGTGTTGCAGTTCTATTCCATACACTGGATCTATGGCCTCAAACGAGGTCTCAAGCCTGAAGCCTCAAATGAGTAACTGAGATGTTCTTCAGCTTCCTAGAACTTTTTGAACAATAGCATTATAGAACAATTCAGGTGGAAAGAAGTTATCTTGTTAGATATCTAGTCCAGCCTCCTGTTCAGCCATACCATCAAACCAGGCTGCTTACAGCTTTATTCAATAGTTCTTGAAACTAAGTATGGAGACTGTACAACCACTATGGGCAACCTCTCCAATGCCTTACTGTCCTCATGGAGTGGGAAGGCTGCTATAAGGACTCTCCTCAGGCATCTGTTTTACAGACCAAACAAGCGCAGTTCCCTTAGCTTCTCATTCCTGGTCAAGTGCCTCAACTCCCGTACCATCTTGGTGGTCTTCAGCTGAACTTGCTCCAGTTTATTGATGTCTTTGTACTTCTTTGGATCTGATTCTACACCTCCCTTTTTAATAGCAATGGGGGAAAAAAGCATGTACAAACTCAAATTAACATTTATTGTCCCTTCACTCGCTCATTTGTCACCTTCATTTTTAGACATACTTGAATTTTTACAGACTTTCTTTAATCTTGAGAAAAGTGTTTGATTACTTTTTTATTAAAATGCAGCCATAGCTGTAATTTAAACACTGAACCAATAACAGAAAAGTGCAATTCTACCTTAGCATTTACTATGTCAGGAAAATACGCATTAAAATAAATGCATTTTTCATTATTTTTCTATATTCACAGCTAGAAAATCACAGAATTTCCTCTTCTTGTTTTTCTATAGCACCGACATTAATTCCAAAAGCAAACCAACCTCCCATATTAGGCTTCACTCGTTCATCTCCTGTTTTCAGATCAAGGTTCTCCAACCTTGTTAGAAGAGATTTCACCATGTGTTGCAGTGCACAATAGTGTAGCTCTGACCCGTTGCTTTCAGTTGAGAGTATTTTATTTGTTGGTAAGAGGATGAGATCTGTTCAGTGATGCTTTCTTATGAACGGGAACAAGACTTCTGGAATTTGTAAAATGTCTTCCACTGAAGCTGGGTCTGAGGTGGCTGTCAGAATTCATGAATCTTGGAGAATTTCTAACACTATTTCCCTGAGTTGCTTTATCAGTGAGTTAAACTTGGACACACATTTGTCTTGGGCCCTGCTTTCTTGTGTTTGAGTGTGCAGAAAATACTGTAATGTAACTTGAGGGTCAGTGAGTTTTAGACAGTGATTAATCTCATCTCTCGTCCCCTAGGGAGCTGCAGTTTTGCCCTAGTCATGCCAGGGGTGGCTAATTCTGAAAAAAGAGGAGTAGGTGTTAAACAGTTTTAGCTATGACACAGGCTACTCAATGAACGAAACAACTTGAAAAGGTAGAATAGAGTAAAGATGCCTATGTGTGTGTCTGAGCCAGGTACTTGGCACCAGAACCTTCTGTCAATGGGAAAGGTGGAGGAAAGATTCTCCTCTCTCATGCCCAAGTGTTTGGCTATACTGAAAGTTGGTGGGAGCAGAGCTGTTGAGAACAGAGGTAGTAAGCAAATGGCTTATGATGGATCATAAGATTAACAAGTATTTTAAAAAGGGGACAAAGTTTGGTTTTTGTTCCACTTCACAGGAGATTGTTACAGGCAGAGTTAATTGGAGTAGGTATTGTGTTGGGGCACGTGGGTACATACAGAAGAAGATGCCATATAGCCAAAAAAGAAAAGAAAAAGGATGGATTTTCTTTCTGACAGATGTTGGCGAAAATAGCTTGAACGAAACCTGCTTATAAAAGAGAATTTTTACAGTGCAGAAATAAGGATGCTTTATGTCTCTGACTTAAATATTATTTCATGGGTTAGATGAACACCAATGAAAAGTGAAAAGGAAGGAAAACCAATGCTGCGTTACATTCCTGAATGTGAAACTCTATGAATTTCTATGTGTGTAGGTGCCTCCTTGCTACTTACATATAGCTAGAGACCTGACTCCAAAAAACCGGAACAGGTACTGCAATGACAGAGAAGTAGTCACAACGATTTATGTGCTAGTTGCGCATTATTCATTTAACAGCAAGGTATGAAAAAGGAGCATATTATGATTAACTGCAACTGGAACAACAGCAATTTGCAAGCCGATAATTTAGACTATTTTTTGCTTACTAAACAAAAAAATAACTGAAAAAATAACTTTTTTGCTTCCTAAGCATGCAGTACTGTTGTTTACAAAATAAGGGGTTTTAGAATACACGTAGCAAATGTCACATTACTTGGTGCTTATGATGTCGTTAGCTATGTGATATGATTATGGGACGTATAAAAATGGCACAATATGTTCCTTGTCTAAACTAAAGAATCAGCTAACCCTCATCTTTTTGGAAAGTGACTAAATATTTAAAAGTGGTTATTTTATAGAGCTTTCTATGTTACGTTGACATCTCAGTCATTCTGTGTATAAAAATTAGCTGTTTTCTTAATTACGCACATGCTGAACTGGAATATCGCAGTTAACAGTGGACTGAGTGGACCGTGAAACTGGTACCTGACTGTTAGAGATTACATTAACTCCTAAGACCAGTGCAAAGGCCATGTGTGACTTAAACTTCACTTTGAGGGCTTCAGGAACACTCAGCCAATGTATTCAAGGGGTATTCAGCTGCAGCACATAAATAAAAAGAAGAATAAAAGAATATAAAATTTTCTTCACGGAATGGATTCTAAATTAGTCTTTTTGAGACTCATTTCTAATATTTAGGTACATGTAGGAATCTCGGGCTGTTAAATTTAATTGCTTGCTTTAATTGTACTTTCTCCAATAAAATTAGCCTTTCACATCTTTTTGTGGTTTAGACCTGGTTGGTGAAGAAGCACCATGCAGTCATTCTGTGTTCTCCAGAAGGAGAAAATACAATAACTACCTAAGGGTCAAGTCAGGGAACAAAGGAGGGCTCACTCACCATTTACAGTTACTGGTCAAAGATAGACTCGACTAGGGGAAACAAAAGCACTTTAATTCAAACCACAAAACCACAAACAAATCATCAATTAAATTAGAGTAGGATAGAAAGAGAACAATAAGAATACACCCTCCCCCCACCCCTCCCTTTTTTCTGTGACTGGCTTTACTACCTGCCCCCAGCACTCATGGCTGGAGAGGAAGAAACACAGTCTGGGGGCTAGTCATTCTTGACTCTTTCCAGGTTGTTTCAGCTGTTTGTTCCATGGAACAAATGCTTCACAGATCCTACTGTTTCCAGTCCAAATAGGGATCTACTGCCATGCTCGTCTCTCCGAGCACCGAGCTGTCCCAGTGCCAAATGTCCTTAAAGTCACTGCATTTTTCAGGGTGTTCCTGGGTCTCTCCATCCTGGATTTTCCTCATCATTCCATCTCTTTTTCCCCTGTCAGTGCCCTTTGAGTCAGCCAACTTGCCATAAAGGAAAATCGCTACACCAGTGTGTATCCACAACCTTCTTCTGGTTAGCTTGGTGACCACATGGTTGTTCCTCTTCTGTCCTGCCCCCTAGAAAACAGAGACCTCCCAAAAATGAAAGAAACTTTTCAAAAGTGTTTCCCTCCTTAAATAGGCTTATTTGCAGAGATGCTGATTGGCAGAGCCTGGGCCAGAGGCAGGGGTGAGATTGGAGCCTGGGGATTCTTTTTGCAAAGTTTCTTACAGGGGCCATGCTAGTGGTCCCATCCCCCACTACTGAAACTGCTCCAGAGGTGGCAGCCTTCTCCTGCTACTGCCAAAACCCTGCCAAATCCTAAACTACAGCTCAGCTTTATAAGCTACGATGATTCTAAATTTTATCAAATCTATTTTCATGTTCTTACTGAAATGCATAGTGTTTTCACAAAGTTTCAACTCAGTGTGGAATTCCTACAGCCATGCTTTAGTAAAGGGTCTTGAAAATAAATGAGCACTGCACAGATAATATTCATGTGAATATTTTAATGTACTCTCAAGGACTAGCTTAAGATCTTTGCAACTGTTGTTTGATATTCTCCCCCTGGCCTCCCCACATCCCCCTAAAAAGAAAAGTTTAAGGCATGACTTATTTCCCTCTATACTAGAGCTGTATATGAAAAAACAAATCAGGGAAAG
>NW_010427222.1:30749-31529 GCF_000710305.1 Buceros rhinoceros silvestris | reverse complement strand
AGAAGCAGATCAAATAGCAGATACTTCAGAAAATTAACAAGGGCACGGTTCTTCAGAACTTGTAGTCCTCTAAAAGTATGGACCTATTTTTGCTTAAGTTTTTCCTTTTAGTGCTATAGTTGCTAACATGAAAACGAAACAAACCAGGTCAATATGCTGTTTAATTCTTACTAACCAGATGTATTCTGAATTTTTGACTAGCTGAGCATGTGTCAGAACAATACAGGTATTAGTTGCATATGGTATAATTAAGATATCACGGAATTTCTCAACTTCAGTGATGCCTGGTTGTGCAAAGGGAAGAAAATATGTATTTGGGGAAGAAAATGTTTATTTGGGGAAGAAAATTTAAAGTACAGTTGTAGACTTCAAGGTTCCAAACTCTCTTCTCTGTGAAAGTACAAGGTAACGTACTACACCTAGGTTTGTGAACGACAACTCGTGTCTGCTCAGCTATTACTTTTTACAGCTACTGGCTCTTCATATATCTACTATTTTCTGGTAACAAAACAAAGCAAAAAGAAAGGAAGTTAGTTGAAGCATTATTATGGAAAGTTCCTGTAAAATCTGGGATAGCCATTTTCCCTGCCCAGGCACGGATTATTCTATTAAGTTCAATTTTAATTGTCATTTTCTGCAGATAAGGCTTTAAAATTAACTTCTAACTTCCAGTTTCCTGTTTTTCCAATGCTCTGCATGTTATAGTGACTAATTATTTTGTTATAAACCTATAATTTTTATTGAATCTTCAAAGTGCTTTGTAATTTGGAAGGCATTGCA
>NW_010427222.1:7955-30653 GCF_000710305.1 Buceros rhinoceros silvestris | reverse complement strand
AGCGGTTCTCCCAGTGGTAATGTTAATACGAAATAAGCTCTGTGAGCAGCATTAGAATGAAGCCAGGAATTTTAAAAGTTGTAAAATCTCTGCTAGGTCCAAGGCTGGTCACAATCAATGGCAGTCTTCAACTGGATTCATTGGGTATTGACCCAACGCCTGGATAGTTTACTGTTGGTTTATGACAGCCACAAGTCTTTGCAAGTGTACGCGGTTAATCTTCATGTTAATTCATGTTAATCTTGCTTGTGAATTTTATATGAAAAGAGAAACAGCAAAAAATAGATGATCAGGAACACAAAATATGTAGAATCAACATTTTGATCTCAAAAAATAAACACATTTTCTGTAGCCTCATTAAAGACTATAATAAACTCCTGGAGGACCACTGAGGAAAGAAAGGTATTTGAGAGATTTGAGGTTGCAATGATTGCAATGGGTAACTATTCCTCTTCATATCAATGTAATGTCCATTGTCACAATATGCTGCAACATTTGCTTTTCTGATCATTAACCTACCTGACAAAGATAAAATTCAATCTCCAGGAATTCTGAAGTTGCCTGCCATTAAAAATAGGTGGTACAACATTAGTATCCTGACCAAATATCACCATTCTCCTAACATGTGGTTAGTAATTTAATATAGAACCTTAACAGATTTTTCAGTCTGGTATCTATCACCTCCTGCAGTTAGAATTAAAGTGGAAAATTGTACCTCTGGCATAAAGAGAACATACTAGTGAAAATGCTGCAGAGGATAATATTACCATTTGCTCGGCCCTTGTGTCACAGTGAAAACTCGGGTGCCTTTCAGCATTATCCAGTGTCATACACAAGTAACATTCATCTTCGCTCCCTATGGCATTGTTTGAAATGAAGCATCAGAGGCAGCTGAATCTGAATGGCTGGATTTGTATAACTGTTCTGGCTTTACAAGGAATGTTAATTCCCAGACTAAACCTCAGATTCTGAAATATGTTTTTTTGAATGTGCCTAAAACTGAACCTGATGGGCCATTTCTGATAGTGAAAGAGATTTCATAAGGCTTTCAGTGATTAACAAGAATGGGAGCTGGTTATCTTAACAGTAGAGCTTTTCTGCACTTCATGCAGTTTCTCCTGTGAGTCTGAAAGGGAACAGCAATTGATTTCACAGACAGTTAGGTAACTGCTGTTACCTGGATTAAAGGAATTTAAGCAGTATACACAAAAGGATAAATGATTTCTCTCAGCAGTCAGTGATTTTTTTAGAAATTCAAGGACTAAACACATTAGTGCTCCTGGTTAATTCCCATTGAGAAGTATGTTTCAGTCACTCCATAAATACATTGCCTTCTGCTAATGTTTTCATTTCACATTTTACTTTTAATCTTTAAGATCTTTCATGACCTGAGCTGCTAAAAGTTTAAGTTTAGCTGCTGAGCTAAACTTACATTTCCTCCACAAGTCATCATGTGCCATGTATTTAATAGACTGTGATCTATTAATCAGCTCCAAATGCAAATTGAAGATGTCAGGAGCTGAAGCCCTTGTCATATATTCTCTACGGCTTGAAATACTCTCCCCAGGGTATTGGATCAGCTGTTCTGTGGCTGTGTTGAAAAACTATATGAGTACACAACCAGCACCTCGATGTTTCAGACAGCTTGGCAGAGTTGTGAAGTCTTTTCTTTTGTTGCTGGATTATTATTTTTTCCCTCCTTTATACAATTGCAATTCTCAACATGAAAGGTAAATTGTAAATATATGTTAAATAGTTAAATACTGAGCCAATTTGTAAAACATCTTGATAATATTTTAAACCTGAATTAGTTAATACCTTGATTGCATTTGACTAATGTGCCAGCTCATTAGGAAGCTGGCATACATAAATCAATCATATTATGGTAAAGAATGAATGAAATTTTACTCACATGTTTTAGGAAGACATCATGTGCAGGAAGAAGAAAGAATATGGTCAGAATCAAAGCACGCAGTTATTGTAACATTGTTTGCTTCTGTAGTTCAATTTCTGAAATATTTTTAGATTTAAAAAACCCCAATAACTATTCTTATTCAGTAAAATATATCCAAAGCCTTTATTCCCACTTCTTTCCTTCTACCACACCTCTCAAAAAAAACCCCAAAACTTGGTTTTTATTGCTATGAGCAATATACATAGCAGCATGACTTTACCGATTTCAAGTGTCAGGTTTAACTTTGAGTTACCAGATGTAATGTGTGACAGGATGATTGTAGATTTTAAAAGAATAAAGGAGACGTGATCTCCCTTGGGGAACAATCAGAGGGGTGCTTTTGAGGTAGCAAAGTAAAGAAAATCTGGAAATTTCTCTTCAAACATTTTTAAAGGTAGCTCTTTTGCAGATGATATTCATATGAGGGCCAGATCAAGCATAGTAGACATAAAAGTGAATTGAAGTGGAAGAGAGCAGATACTCCTAAACTCGTCCTTAAGTAATTACATTTTTTAGACTTCAGTCCTTCAGCTTTGGGCTGTAATGGAGATATTGTGTTGCCACTAGGCTGTTCACTGTAGCTGTCTTTGAGATAAGAGAAAGCAATGTAATTCTTCTCCAAATAATTTCATTACAAAGTGGTCGAAGTTACCTATAGATGCTGCTCACGGAAGGAATTTTGTATCAGAGTTGAACAAGTAAATGAGGAAGGGCTGCTGCTTTATCTACCTGCTTTTTCTACTGGCTGTGGAGAAGAGAGGGGAGGGACTGAAGTGTGTTACAGCCGATTTGATGCCATAGCAAACAATGTTATGTTTTACCTTTTTGTGGCTGTCAGAATTTAGCATCTCCTAGTGCAACAGAAAGCAATAGGAGAATCAATATTTGAAAAGGTTAGGAGAGCAGCATGTTTTGCTGAGGTTCCTTGGTAGTAGTGCCCATCTGCCAAGTCTTTCCTTAATCCATTAGTATTCCTGTTATGCCTTCAGTATGGCAAGGTCTAAACTTGGTATTAGAGAATTCAGATTAACATTTGAATGTGGCTATTTGATGAATATAACTTGATTTTTACAATGCAGGTCTAGTTTCCTTACACTGATATCCTTAACTAATGTTAAATGATCTTGCTCCATTGATATTGAAGACGTCAATATGAGGTCTGATGAATTCAGAAGTGTGTAAAAATGTGTATATTTCCATCCAGTTTTTTCTTGCAGAGTGTGATATTGGCAGTATAACCTAATGAGTTTAATAGCGCTAGTATTTAATCATGTCATGTTCTGCTGTTCATGGTTAGTTAATATGTGTCACAGACTAATGAAAGTGTCAAGGTTAAAAATATATCCATAGTACATAGTATGGAATGTGTTTTGGTCCTGGAAATAAGTTCATTTTCCTTTCTGTGCTTCTTTCTCCCCATCCACACTTTTTTTTTTTTTTTTGCATTTTGGGCAAAGGGTTGGTGTAGCTTTTTGCCTTCTCCATATATAATGTTTTATGATTCTCTTGTTTTATTTGACAAGAGAATATCAAGGGATTTTTTTGCTGGGTTACGCCACTGTGACCTTGTTTGGCATAAAGGGAAAGTCTGAACTGTTCTCTGTGTAACTTCTTTAAGAAACCCTTAGAAGGCACACTTTTAGAAATGTTGTTAGAAATACTTGTAGACATTGCACAAGGAGGAGGGGTTGTTTCAGAGTTCAGCTGTCCCTGGCTCATCTTCCTGGTAAGTGAAAGGAGTGAGAAAGGAGACACAAGAGAAAAGGATAGGTTCATGCGGTTGAAGTTTTAAGGCATTACTTGATAGTGATCTATAACAAATGTATATCCTCTCTGGGGGGTTAGTAGGTGGGCCCCAAAGCTTTCATTTTGCCCAGTTAAATGTGAGTGTGTGTATATGTATATATAGATAAAGAGCACTGATAGTCGCTATTTCATGGTAGTATTCCACAACTGGCCTATTACACAGCTGGTGTAATATTTCTTCTTCAGTAGCCAGATCCTTCCTGTTTGGGAAGAGATGTACTGGCTCCTTTGAAGTCACCTGGATGCATCTGTCCATATGATGACTTCCACCTTAAAGAATCATAAATCCTGCAGTTGTCTAAAGGTAGATCTGGGAATGGGAAAGCAACTGTAGAGGACTGCAGTGCAGAGTGCACAACCCTGTGTTTTAAGTAAAACTGAAGCCTCAACTACTGTTCCTATTTACAGACATTTTAACATCTATGCAACTAAGTAAAGCGAACTTGCTGTTTGAAAAACAGGTATCACTAGGTAAATAGATGGAGAATGGTGACTGAGCTCCTGAACAAGCAAATATCAATCACCTGTAGCAAAAATAAGGACCTGATCTGAAGACAGAGATATTTCTGACTCCTTCAACGTTTAAATAGAGTTGACAGTGTTCAGTACCCTCACCAAACTAGATGGGGCCTCAGTAAACCAAGAGCGGATAACTCTGAGAAAATTAGGTTGAAAAGGACTTAAAATTATGATAATTCTGCTTAAATTTGATTCTAGAAGAAATCATGGAAGGATATTTCAGTTTTTCTGGTTCTGAGCTGCAGGTCCTCAATTACAGTTATTGCAATATTTTGGATTTTTGCAAGCATAGTCTTAGGTATTTCTAGCAGGCTTGAGAAGAAAGTAATTATTTAAGATAGTCTTTGCTTTTATTCTCCTGTGTTTGTAGTGCATTATATACATTGACCTTTTTAACTTTCAGTTAATGCAAGTGTAGGAAAATGTATGAAATATGACAGACCTGGATGCTGTCAATAACCTATGAAGTCTGTAAATTAACTGATCTGATGTTGGATCCTCCATTACTTCATTTTGTCATTAAACGAAGGAAAAACAATTATTATCAGTACACAACTACTCCCTATCCTGTGCCCCATCAAAGCTCTCCTAATTAAATATAATTAACTACCTCTCAAAAATCTGTAGTTCCAATGTCACAATTTCTGCATGACAGTACTGCCTCTTCATTAATATTTTTTTCTTTTTTTAGCCCCATTGTTTTTCACAGAATCATAGAATGTTTTGAGTAGGAATGGACCTTTAAAGGTCACCTGGTCCAATCCCCCTGCAGTGAGCAGGGACATCAGGTGGTCCAGAGACCCATCCAACCTGACCTGGAATGTTTTCAGAGATGGGGCTTCTACCACATCTCTGGGCAACCTCTGCCAGCATTTAACCATCCTCAGCATAAAAAATTTGTTCTTTATATCTAGTCTAAATCTCCCCTCTTTCAGTTTAAAACCATTACTCCTTGTCCTGTCAAAAAGTCTGCTGCCATCTTTCTTACAAGTCCCGTTTGGGTTAGGGTTAGGATTATGGTTAGAGAGGGCTCTGAGGAGACCTTACTGTGGCCTTTTGGTACTTATCTTTCTTCAAATTTTGCTATGTTCCAAATTCTGTTCTGAAGTGCAAAGAATAAAATAAATGTTTCTTTTCCTTTCTCCTATTTTGCTTATAGGGGGAAAAAGTGACTTCTGGGTTGTGGTTACATGATCATTGCAATGTGCACATCACCCTACCACATGTTGGTACAGCTTTGATTCCTCTTAAGCATGCATGTACCATCACCTTTCTGTCAAATTATATGGAAACCTCCCTTGAGGGTTTTGCTCTTTGTTCTTTTTGCCAGATTTTGGCTGATTGTTGGAGAGCAGATCTTGGTGAAGGTTGCTAGTACTTACATAAGTTGTAGGTATTTTTAGTCGGCATGAAAAAATTGGTATTTTTGAGTGAGTGTGAAACAACTGTTAAGTTTATAGTGGAAGTGTGATTTGTGCCATAGAATCAGATTTTTTTTTTTTTTTTGGTATTTAGAACTCCAAAGATGGATTTAATTTGTTGTCAAACAACAGTCTGTGACAGACAAACAGTACTGATAAACAAAATTTAGTCATCTGTAAATGTTTCAAATACTGGAAGGATAACTATGTGCATATGTTTCTTATTTCAATCTGGAATAATTTTCTCCATGTACAATGAGCTGAACCAAAAAAAGAGTAAGTTTATAATGGAAGTTGCCAGCTCACTGTAATGTAAAGCTACAGTCTCAGTTTCTATAAACAGCAAGTGAAGAGTGAAGGATTAGTTTGGACCCCAAAAGACTTTTATTAAGAAGAGGTGACAGAAATGACATGTGGGGTGAAAATTTTGAGGAAGATTTATCTAAAGCATTGCTGTTCCTTCACTATGGTTTTAGAACAACTTAGCAGATGTGCTTGCTGTCTTCTGGATTTTTCTTCCTAGGCTCTCAGAACATGCTAATTTCATGTGTATTCTCCTCTTGATTTCTCCCTTCTGTTCAGCAAACAGAGTAGTCTGTGGAAGAGGAAAACTATGCAAGTGCCGTTATCCTTGTGTCATTCAGCACTGCAAATAAATAACAATGATTCAGCTGGCAGAGTGAGACAGCTCTGGGCTACGTCTGTCCGGTTAGGACACAGGAGGAATAAGTCCAAAATCCACAATATTTGACCAATCGTATGTAAAGTTGGCATATATGAGGATGTGTGGATGTAGGCATTGTGCTGGAACTAAATGCAGACAGGAAAGGGAACGTTCTTTGACTCACTGTATTTATTTTAGTAAGATAGATATCACTTTCCATCTTTTTCTGCAGTTTTCAGCTCTGTGTAAAGCATAGGTGTGGTGTGAGAAAGTGTTTCTATATATGTAACGTCTGCTCTGAATATGCAATAGATTCAATGAAGACTGCTAAAAAATGCTATTCTAAGTACTGTACTGATAGAACAAGACAGATTTTTTTTATAATAGGGGTATTGATGTCTGATAGCTCTGCATTAAGATGTTCTTTCTGCTTTAAGTGCTATAAATGTGTGAATTTTGTGTCTTCTGTAGTGCAAGAAAGCCAGAGGTATTTTATAATTGCCTCTTTAAATTACTATAAGCAATGTTACTGTGAATATTAGGAGTGACAGACCGCTCATTTTTAGACATTCTCTCTTTAAGTTTTGTTCTTTGTGCTTTTTTCCTGACATCTCCAGTATTATAAAGTCATCAGATAAACTGGTTTTTGCATCAAAGGGAAAGATAACCCATCGTAGTACTGTTCTATAAAAATGCCATGCTTTTGATATGTATAAACAGTTTCCAAATGAGTTAAATTTAAGATGCAGTTGCCTGTTATGAAGGTTCCTCAAGATTCATTGGGCTTGAAGTTTCTCTTGTGTTTCACCATCTTTCTGCTTGGCTAGTCATTGTTTGTACCTGAAAAAGAGCATTAGATTTCTTCCCCTCTATAAGCAGTAAGGGGAATACTCAAGTTATTAGAACCTTGTCATTACATAGTTTTGAGGTGTTGAGCTTGGAGGCCTAGAAGTTGCTGTCACAGGAGAAAATATCGATGCAGTTGTGATTAGGCTGCAATCTAAGATTTGTTAATGGTGAGGGGTAGATCAAATGGTTGATTTTTTAGCAGCACTTAATCAGTAACCAACTTAACAAGGTGACTCAGTAGAATATGGTACAGTCAAAACAGCGACTTAGTTACAGACTCGATGATGACAAGATTCATACTAACTTACTACGGGATATCCTATATATGTGTGTGTCTGCATAGACACAACCGCAAAACACACTCTCATACAGACAAAGAGAGTTATTTGGATCCGGTGAAATATACACCCCTCCACACTCATGGTAGAGAGGTCGACAAATGAGGGGCCAGCCTACAGTTAGAATTTCCCTCCTGAGTTCGGAGCAAACACTCACAACACTTTGGCAATCTCAACGGATATAACTGAGTCTCCGACTCCGTGCTGGCCTTTCATGCAGTTTATAACCGAGAGGCATCCTGACTCAGGGGAGATGCTGGACCCAGCCCACTGCGATCTGAGAGAGCTCAAAGGCCCTCCCTTTAGGATCACTATTTATAGGGTCCAAGATGATTGACTTTCACCAGATATTTTCTCATTCTAGCCCACCTCAGATGTCAAAATATTCTGGTATTTTCTGTCAGTTGTGCAAGCACAGAACATCTTGATTTCAGATGTTTGATACCACCAGTTGGCTTTGACTCAAGTACAGATGTACTAGTTTATTATTAATTAATTAAGAGGCATTCCTCCAGGAAGGTGACATGGCTGACACCCCAGTGGAAGTGCTTCTGCACCAACACATGCAGCATGGGCAACAAGCAGAAAGAGTTGGAAGCCAATGTGCTACTACAAAGCTACTACTTGATTGCCATTACTGAAACTTGGTGGGATGAATCCCATGATTGGAGTGTGACTGTTGATGGCTACAGGCTGTTCAGAAGGGATAGGCAAGGAAGCATGGAGGAAGACATTGCCCTCTACATCAAAAAATGGACAGAGCGTAAAGCGCTGTCCCTGAAGGATAGTTACAAGGAGGTCAAAAGCTTTCAGGTAAAAATTAGAGACCAAGGCATTAAAGGGAACCTTGTGTTTGGTGTTTACTACAGACTACCTGATCAAGGGGACCCTATTGATGTAGCCTTTCTTCTCCCGCTACAGAAGGCATCTCACTCACAGTCCTTGGCGACTGGGAAAAGGGAAACATTGCACTCGTTTTTAAAAAGGATAGAAAGCAGGCCCCTGAGAGCTACCAACCACCTCACCTCTGTGCCTAGCAAAATCATGGAACAGATCCTCCTAGAACCTATGTCAAGGCACATGGAGGACAGGGAGGTGATTTGAAACAGCTATCATGGCTTAACCAAGGGCAAATCATGCCTCACTACCCTCATGGCCTTCTACAATGAAATGATGACACTGGTGGACAGGGGAAAAGCCATGGATATCATCTATCTGGACTTCCGTAATTCTTTGACACAGTTCTTCACATTCTTCTCTCTAAATTGGAGAGACGTGGATTTGATGTGTGGACTGTTCAGAGGATGAGGAATTGATTGGGTGGCTGGATCCAGAAGGTGATGGTCAATAGCTTGATGTCCAGCTGGAGATTGGTGACAAGTGTTGTCCCTCAGGGGTCCATCCTGGGACCACTGCTGGTTTTTAGTGCTGACATAGACAGTGGAATTGAGTGCACTCTCAGCAGGTTTGCAGATGACACCAAGTTGAGTGGTGGGGTTGACAAGCCAAAGGGATAGGAAGCTGTCCAGAGGGACCTGGTCAAGCTGCAGAAACAGACTCATGAGAACCCCATGAGGTTTAACAAGGCCAAGTGCAAGGCAGTCCTTGGTATCAATAAAGGCTGGGGGATGATGGGATTGGGAGCAGCCCTGCTGAGAAGGGCCTGAGGGTGCTTGTGGATTAAAGGCTGGACATGAGTCAATATTGTTTGCTTGCAGACCGAAAGCCAACTGTATCCCGGGCTGTGACAAAAGAAGTGTGACCAGCAGGTAGAGGGAGGTGATCCTGCTGCTCAGCTCTGATGAGACCTCACCTCGACTACTGTGTCCAGCTCTGGATGTCCTGTTAAGAGTGGATCTAGAGGAGTGCCACAGAAATGATCAGAGGGATGGAACACCTCTGCTTTTCAGACAGGCTGAGAGAGTTGGGGTTGTTCAGCCTAGCAGAGAGAGGGCTCAGCGGAGACCTTGTTGCAGCCTTCCAACATTGAAAAGGTGCTTATAAGAAAGACAGGAACAGTCTTTTTAGCAAGGCCTGTTGTGACGGAATAAAGGGTAGTGGTTTTAAACTGAAAGAGGGAGATTTAGAGTAGTTATAAGGAATGAATTTATGCTGAGGATGGTGAAACGCTGGCAGAAGTTGCCCAGAGACGTGGTAGATGCCCCATCCCTGGAAACATTCCAGGTCAGGTTGGATGGGCCTCTTGGCAACCTGATCTAGTTGACAATGTCCCTGCTCATTGCAAGGGGGCGTTGGATTAGATGACTTTTGAAGGTCCCTTCCAATCCAAAGCATTCTGTTATTCTATGTATTTTGACCCACGTACAGATACACCAGGCTATGAGATGGTGACAACCTCCCAAGTGATAGGGAGACCAGTGTTCTGTCTTGCCATCTTTCACAATCCAAGCCTGACTTATTCTATTTTGGTTCATCTCCAATGAAGCAGAGAGGTGTGGTGGGGGGAGAGAGATGGCCTCAGGTCTTCAAGTTACAGGGGAAGTGTAACACCACAGCTGCTCTGAGCACAAAGAAGTATCTCCCTCTTTTATAATGTAAAAACTTCATGGTTTTAGTTTAGCTGTGTTGTGATTAGTCAGATGTCTAACCTACCACCACTTCGGTACATATTCGACACATGAGATCAGACAGGCTAATGCATCTCACTGTGTGCAAGCCAGTCTCGCTACTGCACACACTGAAGAGCCGGTACTGTGAGTTGAAAGCTGAGGCTGTTCATCCCAATTCAGCAACATCCTCTAAGATCTAAATCTGCTGCTACAGACCCAGATGTCATGTCTGACGTTGACAGAAATGACATGTATTTCTTGATATTGGCAGTGAGGGGAAGAACAGGAGGAAGAGTCAGCTGGGTTTATTTAGCCTGACAACATATTCTTTTACACAAAAAGTGTCTAGAACTAACGATCAGATGAATCTGTGGTAGAGGCTCTGTGTTACTATCATGGTTTCACTGGAATAGAATTGCAGGCCAGCCATGATATGTAGGCTGTTAGCATTTTTGAGTCAGTCAGGAGATCAAGCTGGGAGGGGCAAAGTCAGGACAGGTGATCCAAGCTGGCTTACAAGTGTATCCCATACCATGAACATTACACTCTATAAAGGGGGAAGCTTGCTGTTGGTGGGGTTCTGGCTCCTTCCCCTCTTCTTTCTTCTTCTGCTTCTCTCTGTCCCTGAAGAGGGCTTGCTTGTCAGTCTGCTCCCAAGGACTGCTCTACCATTTATTGTGACTGCTGTATGTTCACTGGGCTGAGCATAACTTTGTATACCTAATATTGACAACATTAGTTTTACTGTTTCATTAAGTCCATTTTCATTTCAACCCATGGGTCTCCTTTCCTTTTCCTGATCCCCCTTCATATCTGTGGAGGGGTCATTGGGTGATAGAACAACTGCTGGATTTGGTCTAAATGTAGACAGTTATGTGCATCCAGGATTTAACATTGAAATCTCATGTGTTAGATGTCAAGCACTGAGCATTCTGGGTTATTAATTTCCTGAATAACATCTGTAAAATTCACATGATTAGCAAAATGTCTAAGTGTATGTGCTGATGTGCCAAAGGCAGTGCATTATTGTATGGGTTTTATTTAGTGATAATGGTAGAAAATATTTGAAATGCTCAGGAGCAAACACATGGCCATCCTTGTTTTCTGGAATTGATCATTTATTTACTGACTTGCTTAGTGCTAGATGATCTGTAGAGCAGGTTTATCCTATGCTGGGAATGCAAAAGACCCTATAGGGAAAAAATGTAATCATATGATTAGGTAGTTTGTATGTAGCTATACACTTGTAAGTCAGAGGACTAAATTAGAGGCACTGGAACAATGTAAGCAATGTTTCTTAACTCATGAGCGTTTGTCTTTGCACCATTGGCTTGGCTTTTATTTTGTGCAGTAACTCTACACACTACCATTAACACAGCAGATTTTAATGTTAACTTTCTAAGTCTGAAATACGCTGGTGTTCTCTTTATGTTGCCATTGTGTCTCTTACCTCAGAATTATTAAATAAACATTTAATGATTTTTGCCAGTTTTTGAAACTCACAAATAGCACTTTGATGTTTAGTATACTTGTAACTGTGTTATGTTCAGTTCTGGCAAAAATCCTGTAATTGGAAACTTACTATCTGTGTAGGGAGTCATCAATTCACAGGTGGCTGAAGTCAGGGAAGAGTTAAGGGAGGCTGCTAATGTCCCTCTGACTAACGAGGAAGTTAGAAGTAGTTGTGTGGTTTTGTTGGTTTTTTTTCTTTTTCCTTGCCTATCACTGGCATATCTCCTTAATCATAACAGAAAATGGAAGAATAGGTAGGAAAGTTGTTCAGAAGCAATAAGAAATGATCATGGAGAAGCTCTAGGAATTCTGAAATAAGTAGAGACTAACCAAGAGGAAAATCAAGGGAAAAACCCAAACAAACCCATAAACATTAAGGGACAAGACAGAGCAGTCTTCTGCAGTTGGTAGATACTGGGTGAGATATAAAGGACTCTGTAGCATGTGACTGGGTTCTTCTTCCCTGCAGGAGTCTAACAGATGGCCTTAAAACTTAAAGGGGAAGGACTTAAGCTTTCTGGCCTCAAAAGCAGGGTGTCTGCAGATTTTGTAGGGGAAGTAACCATTTCTGTCTCTATGTTTTAAATCTAAAAAATATAGCATCTGTGACTGATACTTTTAGTAAGGAGAACCTCTTCTCCAGACTTGAGTACGAGTTAGTTACTTTGTTAGCTGCCTGTTCCCTATTGGGAAAGAACATGAAAAAAAGAAAAGACAAAACATGGGGGGGAAAAAAAAAAGAATATTTCTACTTGAATGAAAAATGATCACACAACTTCTGAAGCTATTATCACGAGATATACTTCTAGGTCTTGGCTAATCTAAATCTGCAAAGGCTTACTGGGACAGGGATCTACGTGTGAAAGTGTGAGAAGGCAGAAAAACAATTGGTATTATGGATTAGTGGAAAACTGGGGTGTTTTTAAGGGTTTTTTTGAAGATTGTATGCTATATTTAACTATAAAATAATTAGTCTGGATTTCTGCTGTGAATCAAAATGAATTTGACAAGAATTAATTACTTAGACCAGACTTTGTGAGTTGGATGATAACCACAATATACTAATATCACAAAAGCATCTAGTCTAAACCCCTACTCAAGCGGGATCAATTGGAGCAGGTTGGTCAGCACCGTGAATATCTCCTGGAGAGAGACTCCGCAACATCTTTGGTCAACCTGTTTCAGTACTTGGCTAAATTTAAAGCAAAAAAAGTATTTTCTTGTGTCCAGATGAAATGTCTGTGTTTGAATTTGTGCCTGCTGCTTCCTTGCCATCGGGCATTAGCCTTGCCTTTGTCTTCGTTCCCTCCCTTCACTTACCATATCCTCCCTAATCTTTCTTTTCTCCTGGCTGAACAGCCCCAGATCTCTCAGCCTTATGTGACAGACACGTCAGTCCCAAAGTGCCTTGTGGCACTTTGCTGGACCGGTTCAAGTAAGTCCCCGTCCCTCTTGTACTGGGAGCCTCAGAGCTGGACTCAGTATTCAAGATGTGGCCTCGCCAGTGTGGAGCAAAAGGGAAAGATCATCTCTCTTGACGTGCTAGAGATGCTCTTTCTAACGGAAAATGGATGCTGTCGGTCTTTCGCTGCGAGCGTGTAACTGAAACTTTTGCTCTTTGTTTTAATTTTTGCTTTCCTTGCTGCTCAGCTCAAATTTCGTTTTGCCGTAGCTGTGCAGAGGGACTACAGTTCTTTTCTCTTAAATCTGAGCAGAAAGTTAAACAGAATTTGTGGTGGAGCAGGGCGAGAGCTATTCTATATTTTGAAACCAATCTGGCTGGTAAGAAATGTTAGGTCTTGGAAGGAACATGCTCTTGAGATCAATTTCAGAAGATTCCTCTGGAATTTTCTCTAAGACTCTCAAGCTTTATATTGCAGCCCTTATCTTTAGGTGCATACTTCACCTGCTTTCTCTGAATTTGTGTTAAAGGTACAAGCTCCTTAGGGTGAAAAGTATCTTCTGTGTGTATGCACAGTGCCTGTCGCTGAAGTGTTTCTCATTGCAAATGACCTACAATTTTCAGAATAGGTACAAGCAATATGGCATATCTTATGACCTACTTCAGCCAGTTTCAGAACTGCCTATAAACCAGTGGTACTGCAGAAAGATCTCAGGAAAGAAAACCTTTATGGGAGTGCGGCATTTTAACTTCTGAACAGTTTGGTTCTTGAGTTTTTAATGTGTTTTTGTAAACCGAAGTTCATGAACTGAGACTTGTATTTTAATCACTCTTCTTGCCTTGCTAAACCCCCCTGATAAGTCTGTTTACTGTTCTGAGTAAGCCATACGAGGAGTAGATGCTATTTTTTTACTGTACCTTAACCCTGCTTTGTGTGTTCGAGGTAGAAATTCTTCAAATGCTTGAAAGTTCTTCTGAAAGGGAATTACTATATTTTTAAAAAAACTTCTTTCTGTGTGCTCAGGAGGTCTCTAGTTCAAGCAGATGCTCTCTTGTAACAGCATACTGCATTTCTCTGTAAATGGCAACAGCTGTGTCATCCTTTTAAAATCATGACTGAGAAATTGTCACCACCAAGGTTTTTGGTCTTTGAGAAAATGTCAGCTGTAGAAAATGTTTGAGTAGGCAAATGTTAGCGAGGTATTAAACTGGTCTTCGTGGACAGAACAATAGCATGATGTTTGCTGGTTACTAGTCACAAGAAAGATACTGCTTTTTATTATCATCATCTCAAGTTTATTTCAATGAATTTTGATTCCTTTTTGTAAAGATGGATGTATTTCTCCTATAGGAGCAACTGAGTAGCTGGTACTCGATCTCCTTTTCAAATAAGGAGGAAGTGTTATTGACCAAGTCAATGCCTCACTTTAAGGTTTCTCTTGTCTTAAAACTTAAAATGACTATTTATTCTGCATGTAGCTTGCTGAACTTTCGGGTTTAGAAAGGAATAGGAAATTTAAATCACTTGAAGTTACCAAGGTACTAAACAACAAATCCCAACAACATTTTCATTCTCCCCCCTCACCTTTCCTCTTTTCTTATGAGTAGGTTTAGAATACAATTTTATTGATTAAACAAAGGTCAATAAAATCTCCTCAATCATTAGCTAAGTAATGAATATAATAGCTTAAAATTAGTCTGTTAAGGATTCTGTGATGAGATGTGTTAATTATTAATTTGCCTTTTGGTCAGCTGTGTCACGGTAGAGCATCAACCACGGCAGGGTTTTGAGGTTCCAAGCAATATTTGTTGTCATGGAATTTTATGAATGAATAGAATGAGTTTCTACTTTTCTTGTGGAGTGCTTACTGGGACAAAGGACATACTTTCACACTGACTGTGGCATAGAATTACTTTGAGTTCTTTGTCCACACCTTCAGAGATTTGTGAAGAGAAGCAGCTATTGCTTAGGTGAATATAAAGTATCTTCATTGCACAAAAATGACTGCTAAAAGCAATATTTACCCAATTAAAATTCAATGTTAACAGTAGAGTGTTACTTAGATTTGCTGAGTTTTCTCTCCCCGTCCTCTTCCTTCCTTTATTTTGGTTATACAGCAGCGATTGCTGTTGACTCAAGTTTTGGGAAAATACCATTATCATTCATTATTTACTCGACATAGGACTCAGTCTTAGCTTTTTTTAATTTCTCAGAGTTATCCATTTGTTGGAAAGAAGCATTTGCCTATGTGCGCATTATTGTTGTACTTTTTGTATTCAGTAGTCTTCAAATACCTTGAGAAAATGATTCTTCTGCAATTCCCTAGCTTTAGTTTGACTGTATTATCTTTATCCTTCGGGATACAGTATTGTAGTTTTTCAGATTAGGAATCGCATGCTTTGAGAGTATTCTTCAGCATTTTCCCATCTCTGTTCTTATAGTGAATTCCATTTCTCATGTAGAAAGTAGAGTGACTATTTTTTTCATATGTATATATAAAAATATGCCTGAAAAGGGGGTAATATTTACACCAAAGGCAGTACAGCTCAGTGAGTGCAGCTTCTTGTAGCAGGGATATGTTATGGTCTCTTGAACATGCTTTGAAGTGTAGTGTGTAGTCAGTTAACTTGTGTTCTTTGCTGTGTCCAAGCTAGGTGCATAAGGACTTGCTTGAAAAATTGTATGAGGGACAGAAAAAGAAGAGACCCAGTCTTCCTCAAGTTGCTCTTAGTCCTAATTCTCCTGTTGGTTTTTTGTTTGTTTGTTCTTCACACCACCTCATCCTCCTTACGTCAAATGGTTTATCGATTATGTTTTGGTGTTTTTCTGTAGCAAAATATGGTATGTCCCAGCAATAAACTTTGTATCTGTAGACAAGTGTAGAGGACAGAGATGCAAGGACAATTTATGGCAATCATTTTCTTTTTCAGCTGAATTTACCTCAGCTTACTAATGTAATTTTAAATATCTGGAATATATCTGGAATAAACTCTTCAACAAAAAACTTAATATTTACTTGAATTTGTTTAAGAAACTGAGTAAGAAAGGTATAATCAAACTTGGAATTTGGTCTATCCACCACCTGTTTGCTATAATGAAGCTCTATTAGTATAAACATTTTTCATATTGTAATTTCTAAATATCTATTGTAATGGTTTGAACAATGTAGCTTAAATGATTTTAAAGGAAAGTGAATGTCTACGCAACACAGTTACAATACTAGCTCAAGCAAGCAAAACAAACAAACAAAGTCAAAAACCTTAGATTTGACTTAAAAATGAGTCTTGAGTGATATTGCTCCTCGTGATTGGGTAAGAGATTGATAAATCCCCTGGTATGGGAACTAGAATCACTTGTGTAATGCCAAGTATCAGATCTCTGCATGCTTCCTCAAAGACTTGCTCCCAGAACCTGTCCTCTGCCATTTAGCATGTCTCTGATTCAGAAAGCAAAAAAATCTTTGAAATTTATTTAATATTATAAAACTATAGGGCAATGACAGTATGGTGCAAACTGCAGGATATGCAAGCACTTGAGTCACTCCAGAGAAACCGCGACTTTTTCATCCTTACAAAGAAATGCATACAGGCTTGTCTGCTGGCCTCTTGTTTACTCAACACTAAGATTTGCCTGAACAAACCTGATACACTGTCAGTGTATTCTCAGTATTTCTTGATCCATGCAGGTTTTAAAATGATGATAGCTTAATTCTCATTTTAATACGCAATAATTAAAATGAATAGTGCTGAACCTTTAGTATATATGAATGGCATTGTATCATCTGTTTCTTTAGACAGGTGAGGTAATCATTGAATGTTGCATGATAGAGATTGCAGCAATCTGAACTTCAAAAGTGCTCAAATTGTAGCACACCTGTTTGGCTGTGCCAATCTAAATGTGCAATGGGGAAGTTGCTTCTTCAAGATGATTGCTCACTGAGTCCAGGATGTATATTCCAAATGTGATGTAATCAGGATCTTCTTATGTTGCAAAAAGATGCATCTGTAAAATGACATATATTTTAATAAATGCATGTATAAATCAATTTTGTAAATAGTAAAGTTGTGATGGAAAATATTACCTTCTTAATGTAAGTTACAAATTATCTAGTGTCCAGAGATAGGAATATCTTAAGATAAATCCAGGAAAAATATTTTCAGTTGTGGTTCAGACCTTTCCACTTCTGCTACTTTAATTTGTATTTCTTCTTTGAAATACAAAATCTCCCTTCTAGTTGTAGCTTTAAAAGAAGGTTGTCTTGAGGTTTTTAGTAAGAAACCAGACATAACTGTTGGCTACCCTGTCGTTCGCACACACTTTCTTGGCTGTGCTCCTGCCAAGCCTCAGGGTTGAGCTTCTCTTATTTGCTGATGTGTGGCATGCTGGTGCTTCAATCACGTAATAATTTATTGGGTTTTAAAAATATTTTATATAGAAAATGTCAAATCATGTTCCCATTATTTATAATGCTTCTCTCATCTACAAATCAGGTATGCTGCATAAAACCTTTCTATCGCGGCTTCTTGGGTGGTGTATCATAGGCTTTGATTCTCCTTTAATGCAATTAATACTTCACTGTAAAAACAGTTTCTCTCTCAAATAAGTGAACACAAGAAATTTGTCAATGTGGAAAATGCTTAATTTTGAAATGCAGTGTTAAGCATCTTTGAAGCTCTTGTATTATGATCTAAGACCTTGAAAAAGAGCGAAGAACATCAGTAATTCCTTTTTTTAAAAGGTTGCAATAAAACAAGGTACCATTATTCAGAAATATATTACATTAGAGAGTATCTGAGAACACATTTTCTTGTGTAAAAGATTTTCTTTTTAAATTCTAGTAGCTGAAACGTTAAACTGACAGGAATAAATAGCTTATTTGTCTCAAGTGTCCAAATGAACTATGTAGAAAATCTATTTTGGCTAAACAAAGAACAGCTGGTAAATAATGTGATTGCATTAAAATTACTATGATAGTAGTCACCACATAAAAATGAGCAGTGTGATGCATTTTGCTGAAGTCTTTGTGTTATAGTCTGGGGAGAAGAAATATCACAAGAGAATGAGAGTAAGTCCCTTATAATTTCTTTTATTACCTTTCCAGAAGTTGGCCTTATTGTAAGCATATGCGTAAAAAAGAGGCTATAATAAATTGTAACAGGCAAGGATCATTTAGAGAAAACATTACCATTGTCATTTGCTTTGAATGCAAATGAACACCAACCTTGCTTCAAAACTGTTTTAAATGAAAATATTGAGTTACATGAATACAAAAGGTCTGTTACTCTAATGATTGATTAACTGTGTTTTTAAAAAATTTGTACACTGCTGGTAGCACTTGATACATTTTTAAACTCTCTATGATACTGTCTGCTGCTTTAGTTCTGGTTCCCTCACCATTTCGAAATTTATGTGAATGCCTTAAAAAAGGCATTCACATAAATTCTCAAAGGGTTTTTATAGAACAAATGACAGTGTTTTGACATAACAGAACCAATATTTTTCTTCAGTTGCCCATTGGAAGAAAGGAAAAGGGCAACTTAAAGGAAAGTTAAGATTTATTTTCATAGTTTTGTTACTTGTTGAGGGTAAAAAAAAGAGTAGAGTGTTCTTTGATCTTTACAGGGATCCCTAACCCCAGTAGCAGGGACGAGAGGAAGAAAGCAGAATTTTTCTGTTTCCTAAGGTAACTGTGGTCCTGATGACTTCAGGATTTGAAATTAAGTCCTAAAAACCCAAAGGTTATTTCTTAGAGGCTGTCAAAGTCTTGACTGAACAAAGACAGAGCAAAACCAAAAACCAACCCCAGCATTTCCTGATAAAAGCTCAGTCAGCTTGGGCTTCTCTCTGTGCATCTCGATGGAGTGATATGGACCAAAAGTGTAATTTTGGCAATGCCTTAATCATTTGTCAGGAGTGTGAAGGATAGAAGTCAGTGGTGTTTGCGAGTGCCTTGGTACTGTTTTTTCACTGGCACTGGAGATGTATCCAGGTGACACCCTACGAGTGCAATTCTGAGAATATAAGAATAGGAAGAATTTTAATATGTGTTTTGTGATGTTGGGGTTTTTATCCCCTCTCTCCATTTTGCTTTACATAATTTCAGGTGTCTCTGGTTTGGGTTATATCTGGAGTGCTTTGTGGGAGGGAAGAGTGAAAGGCATTTTCATTATTCTTTGTTTTTAAAAAACATTTAAATACTGCATCTTGGAAGCAGTGTGCTGTAAAGAATTTTGCATTATGTTTGCTCCATTACGCTTTTTGTCTCTTGCCTTTCTATGATGGGAAAGTTGCTAGAAAAATATGCTAATAGAAATTTTAGTGATTTGATATTGAACGTATCTGGAAGAAAATTTATTTTCTTACAGTCAGAATCTTTTTTTCATATTGAAGATTGCTGACACGGAACAAGAATGATTTTTTTTTTTTTGACACAAATGGTAGTCTACATCTTTTATGAATGGGGAAATAGAATAAGGTTTTAGAGTTTAGTTGCATTGTGGTAACAAAAAGTCTCTGGAAAGGGGTGTAGAGGTATTTTTGACAAAAAGTTTCAGTCTGTACCATGTCAGTGTGCAGCTTCTCATCCTCTGGATAGTCTACCATGTTCTGAATATTCTGAATATTGCCCAGAGCTGATCTCAGCACTGCTTGCTGCAAAGACTTCAGTAGGTTTGATTTTCCTTATCCTTGACATGGAGAGATTTGGTGTTGCCTTGGTATCAGGAGGCCTGTAATGTCTGTATGGTATAAGTTTTCTGTCCTTTTTTGCTTTGATTAAACTGATCCAGCCAACTGCTGGTGTGGACAGGTAGGCAGCTGGGTGCTTCCAGGAAGTCACTGGTGCCTGCTTATCCAGAGTCTTACTCCATATTATGTAAGTGCACCCTATTCTGTTGAAAGTTTATGGATTTATGTCAAGCCAGAAAGAAGTTCAAAAGAAAATGTCCCCATTTACAAAATCCAAAAAAGTAAATCTAGGTGTCTTCACCTGGCACAAGTGCTTTGTTTAATACTGTCCTGGGTTCAACATGGAGGAACCAGATGCTCTCCTGTTGTCTGGCTTTCTTCTTCCCAGAGAGCTGTGGTTCTCCCAAGCTTCCGGGAAGGAGAACACGCCTCCTCGAATTAAGTCATAAAAGGAGGCGGGTGAGAAGTCTCATCGCCATTTTGCCATCTTGCTTCTCCCCCTCTCTGCTCTATCTGCCCTCTTAACCAATTAAATGCAGGGTAATCACACTTGCATGGAATAATTCCCATTCGTTCATTAACCAAAACAAGGAAGTTTCAGCTCAAACCAGGAAGTTTAGCCCAAACGGGGACAAATACCATGCACAAAATCAAAGCTGACTGAAAGAGACTGCTGGATGGGAAAAAGTGGTTATTATGTACACCACTCTTGGAATTGCCTTTGCTTTTATGTTAGATCAGAAATACCAGATGTAGCGGGCAATTAACTGTAGAGGTGCAGTGTACTCTGTTACTTTGAACCAGGTGAGATTCTGCTGTGATACAGGTCTGTGTTCTGTAAGTTTAATGTGAATAAGAGCTTTCAATTTAAAAATAGACTTAAGAGAAATAACAAGGACTTATGAATGTAAAAAGTATTGTTGGATTCTGGACCACAATACGCAAAAGAAGCCAGTGTCTTTTCATTCAACTGTGATTAAGGAAATTAGTGAATAGTGTGCTAGAGTAACTCTCTGAATATTTTGAATTTGTGTGAGTATATCCTTGGTTGAGTAACTTTAAAGTTGTTTCACACCTCATTTCCTTGGTTTCTGTGTCTATTGAAATGGTAACAATATCTTTATAGGTGTTTTAAAACATATATTCAGGAAAATACTATTAAAATAGGAATCCTTTTTCTTATTGATAATAATTCTTTACAGATATGTTGACATACAGAGCCAAAGAGAATGACATGCACAGTCAGTTTACAGTATTTGTGATTGATGAAAAAGACAAATGCTGTCAGAGGTGCACTTGGAGCATAATGTCATTAATTTGAATAACTTCATGTGTGATTCCAAAGGAAATCATCTTAACTCCTTCATACAGTAATGTACTTTGCCTTTCAGATTTCTCTTTTTTCCCCCTTTCCTGTAAAAAGAATGCATGGATAGTGTAAGAGGCAATACTCTCCCTTCTCCTCCTGCTCTGTCTTTAAAAACTTCCTGTTCAGTTACATCGCTGTTGAGAAAATCAAGGATGCTTTATAATATGTGATCATGAAAAGAATAGTTGTCAGATCTGCGTGTCTCTGTTTGTGGTGGTTTATGGCCATAAAAATAATTGAAACCTTCAAGGAAAGGCAAAATGATACACTTTTAAATTACTAAACTTTATGGACTCAGACTCTGTTGCTCATAGGCCAATGCTTTTTGGGGATAAGCCTTTAATAAAAAGTTTGTACAAATGTAAAACTGAAATAAGTGAAATGATTCATTTTCCGCCCTTGAATTGATAGCATGTGCAGTACCATTAAAACACTGCATCTGCTGTTTACATCTGTTGGGTTAAGAAAATAGGCTCTACGGAGAAAATGACATACTATATAGTTGTTTATTGGAAGATCTTCACTGCACTTTTTTCTTCTTGAGGTTCATGGTCATAATATTGTTTAATTTCCATAAGGTTCTTCAGGGCAAGTACTTTCCTTAGAGGTAATTTTTATAACTTTAAGATACTTATAATTTTGAATCCACAGTGCTCTTTGAGTAGAGATCTTCAATGAGAAAATACTGCAAAATGTTATTTTTAGCAAGAAGAGCACAGAGCAGTGTACAAAGTACCTGCTTAAAAAAAAAAAAACCCTGATAATTTTGTCTTTTACTCGCAAAAGAAAATGAGAAAACTTCATTAGAAAATTCAGTAGCACTTAGTTTTAAGTAAGGCCCTCGATTATTATTTAACTAACTTTAAGTACCTAATTATATTGCAATTAATTCCTTATCTGAATCACTTAACTCAAAGCGTAACTGAAAAAAACCTTGGGTTTGGGTAAGTTTGGGATAAGTTGCCTGAATAAAATTCTGATAGCAATTAAAATCAAGATGGACATACCACCTTGTAGGTATTGACTTTTAGGGCCACATAGCATGATGCACTTTCAGCATGGACACTGGAGTTAAACAGCCAAGTTAATGTTTAATGTAAACCCAGTATTTAGGTGTTCTCAATAGTGCTCAGATTCTGTTATGAAATATCTGTTACCACAGAAAACCACATTAAAAGCCTTGAATTAATCACCAGATTGGATATGAAACAAAATGCAATCATCTGATGTTTTCATTTTGAGTCTGTTAACTTGAAAGAGTTTAATTTACGTTGCCATTTCCTCTGAGTCCAAACTAAAGCAGAAGCCGCCTTGAGTTGAAGTGAATGCAGAATGAAGTCCATGGTGCTCTAGATATAGATCCTAAGCAGAAAACTAGTTCAGAAATGGCTTGCTGTGAGACATTCTCCTTGCGCCCATAGGCATTGGATGACCTGCCTCAGACACCTTCCTTCTGGAAGGAGTTTTCCTAATGCGCTTGATGTTGTTCTGTCAGGCATGTGGTTATAGCCCAGTAGCAGGCAGCATTACACTACACTAGGTGATGTGACACGTATCATTACTGCTGGGTTTTGCATATAGCACCTTTTTCTGCTCATAGAGGGAA
>NW_010427222.1:0-7873 GCF_000710305.1 Buceros rhinoceros silvestris | reverse complement strand
GAAAGAGGAATTTTTTTTTGATTTTGCATTATTTTAGTGCATTGATGCTCTGTGAATATAGGAGGAAGACAAGGGTGAGTTATGCTATAGGAAAGAAAACACTAATGCTTTCAGTGATGTTCAGGTCTTACTGAGTTTTGTTACACAGTCGTGACCTTACCTCAAAAAGAAGAAAATCTGTCCTCACAAAACAGTTTTTCTTTAGTATGAAAAGTTACATCATGACTGTGGGGTAAAGGGTAGATGAAATTCTCATTCCAGCTTTTTAAAAGGTTTGGAGTGCAATCTCTCAGCTGTCATTGTGAGACACCCTGAATTTTATTTATCCTTATAAGAAGGACAGACACTCTGAATTTAGTTTGGTTTTTTAAATGCAGTTAGTGTGAAGAACAAGAAAATCGTAATATCAGCTATTTGTGACTCTGAAACTGTGCTTCTGGTTATACAAATGTCTAAGTGACTTTTTCACTTCCGTAGGTGAAGACAGCATTTAATTAGGGCTATATACTGCTTTGTCAGTGACTTGGATAGCAATAGGATACACCAGTGCAGACACTTCTTTTAAACACTACTAATATTTGCCGTATCATTAAGTATTATTTACTGTTTCAGTTTGAGGCTGTGGTAGACACTAGGCAATTTTTATGCTCTTTCAAAATTGTTATAACTACTTCTGATCTTTTTAAAATTAAACTGAATGATTTAACCAGTGGTGGGGCCAGCTAACAGTTGCACTGAATCATGTTGTACTAGAGGTTTAATCATGAAAAAGATAAATGCTAAGCTCAAACTGGTGTTTCAGTGTTGAAATATTTGCAGAGGGGAGATGCCTGAATGGCCACCTGTGGGAGGACAACTGGGAGTTGGTGGTGGTAATGCACATCTCCCTGTGCTCCCCTTTTTCAGCCTGAAAACAAGCTGACCATGTTATGAGCTAGCTGCCTTGTCAACTTAAATTCTGTTTTTTAATACACAGCTGCCCATATCAGCTGGTGTGCAGATGCTCTGTGGATGGGAGAGTGCCTGAACCCCTACCTTGAGCCCTGCAATGAGTGCAGTACCTCCCCCTGGCACCACAGTTGGGAGATGAGCCTGCCAAGGTCCAGAAAGGATAGAGGCAATTTGCTTGGCAAATAAAAGTCAAGAAGGATGACTTTTTGCTTTTACTGGGACAGAGTAATTTCGTATGTACAGAAGTACTTGAAAGGCTTTGTAACTTCCAGTCAGTGAAGTGTTTTGAATTAAGAGACATGTTACATTTAGAAAAGTTTTTGGAACTGTATCTTCAAGAAACTATTTCATACTTCTAGCTGTAATCTGGCAGAGCCGAGGAATTTTTGAACACTACAATTCAAAACTTTTATTCACTTCAGTTATTTGATGACAATAAAGAGGTCAATTTGTTAAACGTCTTTTAAAGAACAGGTTAATTTTTTTTTACACAATTTAAAAATTTTCCACATTAAATTATACTTTTCAGTATTAAACAAAATCATGAAGCAGTTCTATAGTTAAGATGGTTGACACATTTAAAAGTTCTCATTTTTCTGCAGATAATGTCGAGGCTAACTGAATATTAAAATAATAGAGAAATCCTCAAGAAACAGAGGTGTTTTAATTGGGTCCCAAGGGAAAGAAGTCTAATAAAAGTTGCTGTCATTAATTGGGGGGGGAAGATGCATACAGTATTAACTTGAAATGAATTTCAAGCAAAATATAAAATTGACGCTTGCAAATATGTCTTTATGCAGCATCTAATTAACCCGTCACATTTATTGCAACGAGTTATCACATAGGCCAGGTGTTTGATTAAAAAGTGATTCAATATTTACACTGTAATTGAAATATCTGTTGTAACATTTGCTGGAATACAGATGTAAAATTATAAATAAAGTTATAATAGTATAAGGCATACAATGTCCTAAGCCAAACAAGAGATGAGAATTTTATGAATTTTATATCAATATAATATCAAAATATTTTAACCTTTCTCAGATGAAAGAAAAAAGTAAATTATGTGAAATAATTAGAATTAAATATATAGTCCATTATTGAAATTTTTGTTTCTATATTGTGGAACTTTTTTCTAAACAGAATTAAGTGTATGCACAAATGCCCATACCTCTCTGTAGTTCAGTGGATCAGGAGGAGTAGAGACTCAGATGAGCAAATACTTGTATATCTGGCCCCAAAAGTTAAGCAATTAGTAATAATGTGCAAGTAGCAATAATCTGTAATTATTAATAATCACATAATTATATTAATGAAGCTACTACAGAACAGACGTTTCCTAAGACAAGCACGTTCTTCCTTGTGATGAACCTATGATTAGTGTGATGCTGTGTATTGTTGCCAGTGTCTTCAAACTGTTCTGCTATCATGACCCCAATCCCAAAGACACTGATCGAATCAGTCCTCTTGAGGAATCCTTCCCCTATGGCAGGGTGATCCATGACTGGCTTACAGCTGGGAGTGCAAATGAGAACTGGCCCTGCGCTTAGAGAAATATGCTGTGGAGTAGTATCACAAGAGCAGAGATGGATGCTTGCTTGCCTGGTACTTGAGAAATAAACTTGGTCAAACAAAATAAAGAAGAGTTGTCTCTTGCCTAGAGGGATGAAATCTTTTCCAATTATCTTCATGATTTTAAAGAGATAAAATGTCAACTATATATACCTTTCTTCATTCTGCTTCCTTGAAAGCAGGTTTAGTCAAGCTTTATGAATTACGGAACTGTGGAAAATGTTCGTATATGCCAAATTAAGTTTCAATATTCAAGGGCAGTCATCAGTTGAAATAATGAGTTTGTCAAACCATGCTAATGTATAGTTTAATTTCATTGTGAAATACTGTTTTGGGGCCAGCAGAATATGCTAATGTGTTTTTCCATCCCTATGCAAGAAATCATCAGGTCAATATAATGAATTGTTTTGTTTTGAACTTAGGGTAGTTGTTCTTCTATTGTAATTTGACGGCAGAGTGTTGGTTATTGAAGTATTAATTTGACTTAGTTTAATTTGGACTGAAGACTTTTTATTAGTTATTTTTCCCATAATTAATCATCTGTGATAGTTCTGTACATTGTGGAAAATGAGCAAAAGTTGCGTGTCTTGTTTGGATGGCTACATTTATGGTTCTTTTCTGAGAACTAAAATGGTAGCAATACCAAAATCAAGTAAAATCCAGAGTAGCAGTTGTTTCAGATTACTTATTTGGGCTTTGGAGAAGTACATATAACAGCCATTGGTAGACCATAAAAGTCAGGAGAAAACATCCCTAGGTACCCTCCAGCTTTAGGCCTTTTTCTCCACTCTGGAACTTGAACAAAATTACTGGCAGAAGAAAATGGAGTTCCTATCAGTCTACAGGATCCCAAAGAAAATTCAGAGTGCTGTTATCTGATAGTGCTTTGCTCTAACACAGAGGGATCCATTCTCTAAATTGATCTCTCAAGTACATTCTGTTGCATTATCAGTAGTTTATTATAGAGCAGTATTTTTGTTATGTGAATGAAGTTGGGATAAAGCAAATCACCTGAAGGTTTCTGCAGGGAGATGCCTTAGTTTTGGCTGAAATTAGGTACCGTGTTAAAAATGTGGAGTGAGTCCAAAACGATGTCTGTATATTAGAAAGATTATATGAACCCTTAGTGAGCACAACAGACCATGTGTAGTGAATGAAATGGGAAGAGGTTTGCAGGAATACTTTCATTAATTCAAAGTTAATCACTTGAAGAGTGATGATTAAAATGATAATTACTTGTATCTTTTCCGCTACCTGACATTCGAGTGGCAAACTGAATGTGTTCTCCAAGAATAAAATATGTAATCATGTAATTAAAGAAGCATGCCTTGAAGGAATAAAATGGGTGCTGCGTGTATAACCTTATATTTGTTCCAGTGCATGCTTGTAAATTTATCACTTTGTCTTTCACTGCTGTCACTAACCTAATGGCTTTATAACTATCAAACCTGTATGAGCTTTTAGGATTGGATGTTCAAAGTGCATTTAGATATATATGACAGGTTCTATCATATGAAATATACATATATGAAGAATAAAACAAGTTATTTCCTGTCTTCAAGGGGTTTTTAAAATAATATTGTGAAGGGGGAGAAGGGTAAAACCAGGCTCGCTGGAGATAAGCTTGGGAGCGGCACATCGAGGTTTGTGGGACAGTGTACTAGTGAGCTCCTTGGGTCTGCCACACCAGTGGAGGTAGAGGATGGAGTGCCAATGGATACTGATGAGCTAGGAGTCATGGTAGCACCTAAAAATGGTCAGGCAGGAATTAGGCCTTCCCCCTGCCAAGAGGTGACGGGATCAATGGCCCAACTAAAGTGCATCTACACTAATGCCTGCAGCACGGGCAACGAACAGAAGGAGCTGCAAGCCATCGTGTAACAGGAAAACTATGATGTAGTTGCCATCATGAAAACATGGTGGGTTGACTCACAAAACTGGAGTGCTGCATTGGGCAGTTACAAAGCCTTCAGGAGGGATAGCCTAGGAAGAAGAGGTGGGGGAGTGGCCCTGTATGTTAGGGAGTGTTTTGATTGTCTAGAGTTTGATGATGGTGATGATAAAGTTGAGTGTTTATGGGTAAGAATAGGGGGAAGGCCAACAAGGCAGAGATCGTGATGTGAATCTGTTATGGACCACCCAGCCAGGATGCAAATGAAATATTCCGTAAAGAGCTGGAAAAAGTCTCACAATCACTACCACTTATTCTTGTGGGAGACTTCAACTTATCAGATATTTGCCAGAAGGACAATACAGAAGAGATGAAACAGTCCAAGAGATTCCTGGATTGTGTAGAAGGCAATTTCCTGACACTGCTGGTGAAGGAGCCATCTAGGGAAGGCTCCTTGTGACCTATTGTCACAAACAGAGAAGGACTTGTAGGTGATGTGAAGGCTGAAGCCCATCTTGGCAACAGTGATCGTGAGAAAGTAGAGTTTTCAGTTCTTAAAGCAGGGAAGGAAGTCAGTAGAACTGTCACCTTGGACTTCAGGAGGGCAGACTTTGGCCTGTTTAGGAGACTGGTTGACATAATCCCTTGGGAGGCAGTCCTGAAGGGCAAAGGAGTCCAGGAAGGCTGGACAATCCTTAAGAGGGAAATCTTTAAGGAGTTAGAACAAAACATCCTGGTGTGCTAACACAAACTGGCAGGATAGAAGGATGGCCTGGCTAAACAGAGAGCTTTGGCTGGATCTTGGGAAGAAAAGTCTATGGCCTATAGAAGAAGGAGCAGAGCACTCAGACGCGAGGATTTTTCAAGGCTGTGCAGGGAGAAAATTAGAAAGGCTAAAGCCCAACTAGTAGCCCATCTGGCCACTGCCATAAAAAATATTTTAAAATGTTTTTATAAATACATTAACAGCAAAAGGAGGGCTAAGGAGAATCTCCATCCTTTGCTGGATGTGAGGGGGAAGTTTTGTGACCCAGGATGAGGAAAAGTGATAGGATGAGAGGAAATGGCCTCGAGTTGCATCAGGGGAGGTTTAGGTTGGATATTAGGAAAAATTTCTTCACAGAAAGGGTTGTAAAGCATTGGAACAGGCTGCCCAGGGAAGTGGTAGAGTCACCATCCCTGGAGGTAAATACGTATAGACATGTAGCTGTGGTGCTCAGGGACATGGTTTAGCCGTGACCTGGCAGTGCTGGATTAATGGTTGGACTCCAAGATCTTAAAGGTCTCTTCCAACCAAAACTATTCTGTGTTTCCATTTTCAATTGCTTATAATATCAGATATTTTTCCTCCTGTTTTATTCTTTGTGGAATGAAGTGAGAGAATGGAAAGCAAGATTTTGCCCTGCCGTGTGCTTCCAAAAACTGTTAATCACAGTCAGGTTAAGCTGTGATAAGCAAGTAAGATTGCGCCTAAACTGAGCATGCTGTTTGCTCTCACATGTGAGGATGAGGGGATGATTGAAGGCTGAATGGGAGAACAATTTGACAGAAGAGTTGAACTTGCTTTCCTAGTAAACTGAGAATTAAACCTGTGGCTTCGCCTTTTTCTTGCTGCACAATAGCACTGCACAACTCTTTCATAACAGTCACCTCCATTAGCTGAAATGACAGACCTGAATATTTGAAACCCACAGACTGGCTGAAGCTGGGGTAAGTTTGGCTCTTATGCAGACAGATTTGTACATGTTAGAGGGAATTATTAAAAGGAAAATTATTCATGTTATAGGTTTAAGGATAGTTAGGGGAATCCAGAAGAAGGAATCAGGTGAACATGTTACAATTTCCTCATGACAAAATTATTACATCTCTGCCTGTGGATGAGGCTGGAGCAGAACTCTGTCTTAGAAAAACAATTGCTTACGACATTTCTGTTGCTACTCATATTTTGCAAGTACTGAATAGTGTGTCAAAATGCAGATTTTAATTATCAAATGAGATTATTTCTGGATTTAAAAAATAAATGTAATTTTAAAGAACTGCATTGTGAATTGTTTTGCCACTAAATTATATATTAAACCAATCTGTTTAGATATGGTCACACACTGTGCTGTACAGCCTTGGACACTTCAGACTAGATTTGCATAGCACCTAAGTGCTAACGGTGCTGATTCACATTCTTTGGTAGCTGACCTTTAGCATGCAGAGTGCTAAGTTCTTGTGGCTTGAGTTTGTTTTATACCTAAAATTTGTATCTGATCTTAGTAGTTTTATTCCTCATGTCTCCGTTCTGTGCATGAAAAGGGGGGTGGGGGGAAGGGTAACAGTACTCTAACTACGGTGCCTTTGCGAAGATGAGCTAGTATCTAAAAGCACCAGGACTGGAATAGTACAGGACTCTCTGAAGGAACAATTTTGCATGAGTGTTGGATTTTAAGCGTTTGAGAGGTATGGCCTAGGTCCACAGGAAATGTGAAAAGAAAACTAAAGGTTTCCCAAGTGAAGTTGTGCATTGATTGTATCACTACATATATAGGTGTGTTTGTGTGAGCACATGTGAAAGATGCAGATTTAAAATAAAAATAAATTGACTTTTAACACTCCTTCTTACAGGGATTTGTAATATGGCTAGTTTGAAATTGCTTTTATATAAATTAAACATAATGACATTCAACTCCGTGGCACAGATTTCTTACTAGAATCATTTTTCTTTTAAGTGTTGGAGCATCACAAACTACATGAATACTTCTGCTGTAGCCATGTGTTTTGTAGGAACTTTTTCCTTTGTGTCATGGTTTTTAGAAATACGACTATTAAATTGAGTATTAAAAAACTTTGTGTCCTTATAGCAGAGACATTTATCAAATTGTTCAGTGCCATCTTTTTCTTTTCCACCAGATGTGCCTTCAGATATTCCTGAAGCAAAAGCAATTTTTTTCAAAGTTACTTTCTTTAAAAAAAAAAAAGAGCTGTATACACCTGTCTAATGGGTTACACTAAGTAAAGCTTTTTCACAACCATTGGCAGTAAGCAGCTGATCTACTGAAGGCTAAGTTCCAAAATTTGCCTGTTTTATCCCCATTGCAGTAGCTCTGACACTTTCCCCACTCTCCTGAATTTCTTGCTTTATCGTCTGTATCATTTCCTCCTTTCCCTAACTGCTGGCAGGGCAGGAGTTAGAAAGTGCATCACAACAATCTCAGCCTGCTGCATGCAGTGGGCAAGCTGCTTGGCTAGTCAGTGCATGTGCCAGTTTGGCCAGCTGCCTGGATGGACAGAGAACAAGCTGGTGGTTGACACCTAAACTTGTGTTTAGGAGAGGTAATTTTGTGGGGGTAAATGTGAAAAACATTAGCTGAAGACGTACTAGTCATTTTCAAACTGTGCTTCACGAGCCTACCCTGTTGATGTCCTCCTTTTAGTCTTGTCAGAATACATAGAGACTGATCACAAAATCACAAA
>NW_010427221.1:33309-52032 GCF_000710305.1 Buceros rhinoceros silvestris | reverse complement strand
ACTGCATCACAAAAAATTTATTCTCTGATTACTATCCATGGGACAACAGATAGACCCTACAGGAGGAACAGAGACTTAATGCGGCAAGTTGAGCAAAGGGCCACAAAGACGTAAGGGATTGGAGTACAGGAGGACAGCGAGCTGGGGCTGTCCAGTCTCGAGAAGACAAGGCTCAGAAATCTGATCACTGTATATAAATACTTAAAGGGAGAAGTAAATAAGATGGAGCACAAGGCTCACGAAGGAGCACCCAGTGGTGCTAAGTGACAGGACAGGAAGTAATGGCACAAATTGAAATGCAGGAAATTTCCATTTAAACAAGAGAAAAACTTTTTTACTGTGAGGTGTTCAAACGCTGGAACAAGCTGCCCAGAGAAACTGCGGAGTCAGCACCCTGAGGACAGTCAAAACCTGCCTAGACAAGACCTTGAGCATCTAAGATCTAGCTGACCCTGCTCTGACCGTAGGGTTGGACTAGACGATCTCCAGAGGTCACTTCCAACCTCAGCTATTCTGTGATTCTGTAGCTAGCAATGAAAGAATCTGATAAAACAAAATAAAGCTTCCATATTATATATATCAGCTGTTTAGAATTTTGCATTACAGGTACTTACATTAAAAACAACACTCCCATATTCAGAAAATCAAAGTGACTGTTAAAAACCAGGAGCAAGAACGGAAAAAAGAATGAAGTAATGTTTCCGCTCAGTCAAACTACTTGGCAAAAATGCAATAGAGTAAGGGTTGCTCTTGCCAAGTGTTGAGGAGCTAGGACAGAACTCACAGTAATACTCTGCAAAATACTTCAAGAGCTAGCTATAGTACCATCACCTAAGTCCGTGGTACCTAGCTCCACAACAGCACCGTTGGGCACGTAGCTGTAGCGCTGGTATGTAAGACAACGGCTCTGGAGTTCTGGAAGTACTGGTTCTTTGCAGCACGCTATTTCTGACGTACAAATGGAATCGTGCTCACAGCCACAGTTCTGAACTTCAACTGTTTTCCATACAACAGGTCAGCATTGTATCCTGTGATCTTTGGGCTTTGAACATTTAAAACTAACAGATGGCTGCCAGCTTATGCCTCCAAGAACGAGTTTTCTTTCCTAGCAAAACACTGCCAATATAGTAAAGACAGCCTTCCGCAGAGGTGCAAATCACTGCATGTACAAATAACCTTCAGCAAGAGCAACCATACAATTTAAGTTTTCAAAGCTGTGAACAAGTTTAAGTTTACACCTGAATTCCAACTTCTATACCTACCTTTCCACTTCACTAATTTTCCAGAAATTTACTTGAAATGAAAACAGTGTAGAAGAGATACTTTAAGCCAGTTTCCTTCTGTTTAACTTTTTTAGAGTAGTTATAGAACTATTGCATTTATCAAATATGCTGAATTTCCCTTAAAACAGCATATAGCTTTTTACTCAACAGTCCTCCAAGAAGTTAAACAGCAATCCTGGTACCTGCAGAGTACCAGCAGAGTAGAATTTATCATGATAAGCTGTCAGCACTTCTCCCCAACTGTTAACTAAAAACCTGATCAAAAGATAACTAAGAATAATTTGGCCAAATACTGTTATAAATACCAAACACATCAAGGCCGGGGGGGCAGGATAAGCATGTGGAATTGGCAATATGACCTGATATTTTTGTCAGCAGATGAGAAGTTGGTGCATAAGTAAACTTCTAAATCCCCAAAACGAGGCACAAGAGTATTTAGACTTTCTTGAGCCTGCTCCAAACACACAGAATCCGCTATTCAAACATTGCTCATGACAATTTCTTTACTGTTCAAAGAGGTCTCAAAATTGGTATTAACATTAAAAGCAATAGTATCTCCACTGGAACAAGCAAAGCAAGGCTTCATTACACTGAAGAGAAAGAGGAGTAAGACAAGGGAAGAAGGCAAAAGGCAAAGTCTAAGAATTATTTAGACATATCATAGAAACACTGAAGACAATTATAAATATACGGTTTTATTTAATTCACTAATTTCATAGTCTTTCACTAGAAAGAAAGAATAGTACCACTTCATACATACACTCCTCCCCGAAAAAAGAAAACAAGTGACTACGCAGAAGAAACTAAAGGGAAATGGGAAAAAAGCAATAAAAAAAAGCCTAACTGTTGTTTTAGCTCACAGACAACTCAGCATCCAAGTCTTCCATGCCCACAGACTAGGACTGTCTGGGGATTTATTTGCAAAAACACGAGCTGTACACCACTATTACAGGTACCTTCCAAAGATTAAATTTTTATGGAAAAAAATACACCTATTACATTTCCATCACTGAAGAAAAAACACACAATGGGTTCCTACTAGCTGCTAAAGAAAAAAAAAAGTAATTTGTTTTTAAATTCTACCCCAGAGTTCTTAAGACATACCAAGAATTTCTTTCCTACAAAAAAGAAATGGGTAAACAACAAGTCAGTGTGTGATTTGTGACCAAAATGAATGGTGCTTAAGCACGTATTAATCAGACAACATAATTGTTGGCTTGATAGAAAGTGTCCCTTAGAATTCAGTAGATTATCCCAAATGCCATGAAACTAGTGAACGCCACTTCAGTATCGTTTGGAATGTTGTAAGAAGCTTTTGAAACATGACCTTACATCGTAAAGATCCTTATTTTCCATCTAGATTTAGAAATGGACTAGACCACTAAAATGAAAGACCCGCAGCTGGCGTGCAACAGATGTGCAGTTAGAACTGCAGGAATCATTTCTGCAGAGGACAAAAAGGAAAGATCGATGTGCACAGAACTCGCTTCTTAAATTGTCTGTGATCCCCAAAAACAATGAAATTCATAATAAATCTAGTGAAACTAATAGAATTTTAAGGCCGTGTCATCTGATGGTATGTCCGTGACTGTGAAATTTCTTGGTATAAAAGATGAGGTTTGATGATCTCAATTTGTATTTTATCATTGCTTAGTCTCAAAACTTATATTAATCCTAGAATATGAAGGGAACATCAAATTAAGACAACGTGCAGTACCTACCTGCCATCAGAAGGAGACATGGATTACACAGCTCAGGTGCCACATAGGCTTCTACGGATCCACTTTGCAAAATGTCTGTATACACAAACTTGGCAACTGACCCAGCTCAAAACCTTTCCCCGCCTTCCCCAAACCATAAAGGAAATAAAAGTGGCTCTCCCTGAAGAAGAGCTAAAATTTAGAATTTCAGCTTTAGATTTGTAGAAATCCTACACAAAGCAAACACACTCCCACATAAGGTTACATCTTCACTTGATCGTAACATGCTGCCCTAATGATAAACTCAGCTTGGCTTTAGGAGAAGGATGTTCTGTTTACACTGAAGCGATACCTAGTTATCTCTTATATTAAAGCCTATATTGATTACTGGAGAAGCCAAGAACCACATAAATATGCAGCAGGAAGAAGAACATAAAGTGCAGTTAATTTCACTACTGCTTTGTTAAAAATTGCCTGGGACAGCAACAAAGGCCTCCCGCAAAGTAGTCAAATATAATAAATACGTAATCAATCATTTTGGTGGCAAAACAGGCAGCAAAAGTATTAACACACGCTTTGTCTGCTTTGATCAATGTAAAGAACACTGAAGTATGCAAAAAAGTTTCTAATTAGGTGTTCCTGTGTGGTAATTTGAAGTGTCTTGACTTATTTCAGAGTATCCAGACAACGTATCTGTTGTTACCAAAGTTTCTCACCTGCCAGTAACGAACTGTAGTAGTAACACTCTCTCTTCCTGAGTTAGTTCTTCCACAACGTCCCAGAACCACTAAATGAAAGATAAGTTTGTATTTTCCATTAAATACCTGTAGTACTTGAAAAGATAATGGTAAAGCAATAAAAGGAATATTTGTGTGTTTGTTACTTAAACTAAGGAAATTTTCATATGAAATTCATTAATCACGTAACTAAGTCACTTAACGGAGGAACATAGTCTAAAATATTTCCACAAATTTCAACCAAAATAAGCTTTCATAAACACACACAGAAAATGACAAAAGCACCTTTTTTTGGATTAAAATGCAATAGTCTACAATATTAAAAAAAAATTACCTGAATAACTTGGTCTCCTCTTTCATAGCCACTGGTGTATTCTGTATTTTTTAACCAATCATTCACATCGATTTCTGGCATACCAGACAACAAAAGCTCCTTCAGAAGAAACACAGAGATTGTGATTAGTCCCTCCTGACTAACCATTAGTTTAAAGCATTTGTTCTATTTTTAAAATTAATGCTTTAAGTAGTAAGAGCATTACAGCACTTTCTCTTCCACCCTTATGGTACCTACAACTAAATTCTAATACAAAAAGATTCTTGAATTCAAGTAACTTCATATTATCTGTTTTATTTAAGTACATGGTATCGAGAGAGAAATTATTGCCAAAAACCTTAAACCAAAAAAGCCCTGAGTTTTGGCATGACTTGAGACATGTTCGTTAGAGAAGATCAAACCACCAGAAAAACTTACTGGAATTTGATTTTGTGATTCAGAAAAATTAAGACAATAGACAGCAACTCCTTATTTTTATAGGAGACTGTCCTGGAAGAAAATATGAAAAGGCTTGAAGGCCAGAAGATTGATCCCATTTTGCAACTACAATTTAAGGCATTTATCACTGGCAGGTGAAGTTACCACATTCCAGAAGATGGTCATTCTAAGTAACTAGGATAAGGAGGAATACACATATTCAGATCCTCACTGCTAGATGCCCAGTAAGCAAAACCAAAGTGAAAGATAACAAGTTTATTCTGTGAGTACTGAGCTTCACTTCATCGTTACATTACTGATGAATTATGCTGAACAAAGTATGGAGAACAAAGTATAGGCATTTCTGCTTACCAGTTCATATTCATCAAAAAGCTGAATCAGCGATGGTGGAATGAACATATGGAAGCCTTGTAAGAAGGCATTTATCTGAGGCTGAATGGCTCTTGTCATTCTAAGCTCTGTGACAAGCTGGACATACTCAGCCTGCAATGTAGAAAACAACATTAAGATATACAATAGTGGAAATACAGCGCTCATGCAAACACACACACGCAACGCCGTCCTCAGTACGTCACAAATCTCAGCCACTGTAGGATGTTAACAGTCCCTACGCACTTTTCACATGCAGACACATCCCACAATAATTCAGAGGACCCTTCTGCTCTTCCCCTTTCCTTCCTCCAAAGACAATTCCCAAACAGAATTGTTTAAATCATAACAAAAACCAGTCAAAAGCAGGGACGTGGACCAAGATAAAGGAAGTGAATAAAACTTAGTTTGTCATGCCTGCAACTAATACAACCACCACTGTGACCATCTAAAGACATAAACAAGCCGATGTTTGTAAAGAAAATTAAGCGAAATGACATAACTCAGGATAAAAGGTAAACTTCTGAAGGTGTATTTGTCAGCAAAAATCTTTCTTGTTTTCCCCCATCTCTGGAAATCTAACAGAATACATTACTTACCCCTGCAAGCTTAACTTAAAAAAAATTAATTTTTAAGAAATTCTTGGAAGCGTCCTCAGTTTTTAAGAAAGAAAAAAAAACCACAGAGAAGCATTTACGCCATATCCATGCAAACAGACAATATGATAGTTTGCATGCTTTAGGGTCCGGGGGCTCCATCCCCTTTAAAGTTACCAGCTAGACAGAGAACCCACCAGAACTTCACTTTTGTTGAAAACACAAAAGTCTAGGAGGCAGTTAATAGAGGAAAGGTCTTAGAAAGAGACAGACAAAAGTGCCTATATTAAAGCTGTATGTAAAATGCCTCATGAATAAGTGTCTTCTACACGGCATCTCATGACAAAACTATGCAAGTCTAAAAGATTCTTCACTGAAAAGAGATTTCTACTTGAGAACAACTCTTACTCCTAGATTAGTTAAGGTACTCAGTTTCAAAGTAATGCTTTGACTTCCTAATCATGATTTTTAATAATGAAATCACAAAGCATGTTTCCCAATTGAACCATATGAACTACCACCTACCTTCAAGACAATAATCTAACAAAAATACCACATTGATTTATAAAAAAACATTAATCTACAAGTTTAGGTTCTGAAACTGCACAAAAGCAACCATTCTTTCTTTCCTCCCTTTCAGAAAAACAGAATCAAGTATGAAATACCGAGAAATATGCTTCTGTTTTGAAAAGGCAATTCCTTACATCCACAGAAGTATAGAAGTTGTCATTTGCTTTGCAGTTGGAAGACGTTTTTAAATGTATTACCACCATTTTACTAGATTGAGAAGACAATTAATCTGGGAAGTGCTCTGAAGAGGAACATTACCTAATCATATCTTCAACTGCAGAGCTGTTCCCAAAAATCTAGTTTCAATCTAGTCCTCTCCCTAGCTTGGTTCCACTGTAAGTGGAACTGACAACAGCTCCCTTCTCTAAGGGATTAGAGGGGCAGCCGAAAGAGAATAACTATGCGAAAAGAAAGTCAGCCTCTGTGAATACAGCTTATGAGCTCCAGGAAGAAATCAGAAACTTTAGCAATATCAGGATTAGAAGTAATGTTGACACACCGGTCTTCCAGGATCAGAAAAACTTGTTTTACATCTCTTTATTTGCTACTACATAAATTATGCTATTCAGAAAACAGGATTGTAGAAAGAAAAATTCACAATTTTATTTTTATAACATCCATTAGAAAAAATGACAAACACTGATTTTCTGCTTTACAAAAATATTTACACTGAACATTCTCATTACAAGAGAAAACAGTTGCTGTGCTTTAGCTGTAGCAAGAAATGTTTTAAATAGTCTGGAGGAGCTGAGCATCCTTACTATCAGCAATGCTGCATGCTGAAAGACCTGTACCTCAGATTTTACAAAACACATGTCAGTGAAAAAAAACAGTCAATTTGTTTCTCCCTGTTCACTTCATTTACATTTTACTCCCTCGCAGAACCCTTAGGAGAACATTACAAAACAGAAATACCTACATAATTTCAGATCTACATATCCATTCCTACACAGTGCACAGGAGGTACAATCCAGCCTTCTTTTAAGAGGGTAGATTTGATTGCACACACGTGAGACAGGCACTACAAATATGACGACAAAGTCTAGATTGGGTGAGGGGTTGTTCTCTATTTCCCTTTGAGGTAAATCAAGCAGAGATCATGCTTCTCTGATTGCACAACCCCATATACTGCGAGACAAGGATCAATGTTCATTATGGTGTTCAGATTCAGAGAGCAGCTCCATTACAAAGCTCTTTGAAAAAATTATGTCATTTCTGTCATTTTTTACTGCCAAACAGCATGGCCAGCTCACAGACAGAAAGTCCTGGGAGGACAGTGAAAGCCATGAGCTTGCAGAGATTCGCAGAATTTTTTTAAAATGGTATATGGTCAAGCTTTGCCTAGCTCTAATTTTATTTTTTTCCTAAAAAGTAGAAAGCTGCAAAAATATACACAGTAGAGAACAAAGAGAAATACACAGCATGGACACTAGACAAAGCCTGACTTTTCCCTTTGAAGTCTCCACATTACCACGACAAAAGGCAGTTGAACCACTACTGTAACAGATACTTCACTTGGTGCTACTTTGACACTCCAATTGCAAGACTGGAACATTTCTCTGGGATGGTCCCACAACCATTCACCTATTACACAGCTGATGTAAGGAAAGAAAATTCACTCATTTAAAGAAAATAACTTTTTACAAGCAGCTATTACTACTGCTCCTCAGTGAGGCATTTACTCTCTTTTATTGTGGTTTTCTGTAAGAGGGAGATGGATTGTTTGGGTACTTTCTGTGGAGGCTTTTCTGGTTTAGTTAGGTTTTCTTTTGTGGGTTTGTTGGCTTGGTTGCAGTTTTTAAGGAACAACGATTCACTCAATTTCATTTAAAAAATGCTATCCTTTAAACAGGTAATCTGCTAGTGTGCATACACAGCAACTTCCTTTAGAAGCTGAATTTTCTGCTCCCAGAGGTATAGCAAATGCAATGAGATTTAAACAGTGATCTTTTATTCCTCAGATAAAGGCAGAAAAAAAGAAAGATATCTCTTGTAAAAACAACAAACCACAATGGTTTATAAAGTAGACACTTTCCTGTTTGACTTGCTAGAACTGCGAGGCATACTGTAAAACCCCACCACATTAAGGAAATTGGGAAAAATACCCAAATGCCACTAAAACACAGACCTACAATTTTTGACAGCTTGGTTTGCCACTGTCAAAATCAGTGAAAAAGAGAGAATGCCATCTTACAGATGTCTGTTGACTTCATTTTGCAGCTTCAAATTCAAAAATAACATTAACAGTTTCAAAGCCACCACAAGAGTTATCTGTTTCTTACCACCTTTCCAATAAAAGCTGTACAAAGTCCTGCCCTCTCCTGCTCCAGCTGAAGAATTCTAGCTGATGAACTAGAATGGATTCATCTGTTCTACACACGTTCAGCCATCCTCTCCAGTCTGTGCTCTAAGTCAGAAGTTACCAGAGCAATTTAAACTACTAATGACTGCAGGTATCCTCATGTAGGCAAACTTCTAATTTTATGCTAACTGATAATTTTTAAATAGTATTTATGAAACCACAATTTATGTCAAGTATATTTATTACATATTGAAGTAATATGTAATAACTGTAATAATCAAGTATTTATCAAGAAGCTAAGGCTGCCCTGAAACAAGAATCAACATCTTTGCTTTCTCTGACAATAATAAAGAAATTAATTATCTACTGCCTTCACAATTAGGCTTGTTTTACCACTTGTATTCTTTCATAAATGACTATATTGTAGGAAAGGGTGCAGAATCGGGCTAAGAATACGGATGCCTGTTATTGGAATGACACTCCACCTTCACGAAAACAAGGATTAAGCACACAGCAGTCCAGTGCCAATGGCTCCAACACAAACTAAAATTTTGTTAGAACAAACGCTGACACCAAGTGGCCATTCACCAACAGAGCAGCTCTCCACACGACTGGTAATGCTGAATGAACCCTGTGCACACAAAGCAGGTTAGGTTCGCTCATCACAAGTGAAAAATCAAAACACAGAGCAGACATAAGGATCACAAGAGTCAATGATACAAAAGACTGCAGGTCTACCCAGGACACTCCTGCAGTGACTCGAAGGTGTCTAGTGGGTAACTGCAAAATTCAATCAGACTGATCTTATTTCTACAAGATTTTCAAAATCTGGTTGAGTTTTTCCATCTTTGTTTTTGTACGAAAGCTGCAGAGAAGTCAGGTTCTTTCCAAGCTGTTGCTATTAAATTAAAAAGGTAGATTACTTCCATGCAGACAGAGTGACTTGCAAATAGCTGAAAAAGCTTCCTGCAGCCTTTTACTCTGTCAATTATCCATATGTCACTGTATACTCACCTTGTTTTCCTGTGTAACAAGTATACTTGCACCCCCTGGCTTCAGCGGCACTTCTTCCATTGCTCCAAACACATCAGTCTCAACAGAAAAGGTCAGCTCTAAGCCCAGATCACTGATATCATTATCTAAAATCCACTGCAAGTTCTTTGCATACTCTGGATCAATCGATGCTACATCCTGATAATTTACAGGTATACCTAGAAAAAACAAAGAGACAAAACCCCTCAAATAAATAGGGTAAAGCAAAAAGGGTTCTAGCTTAATACATGGTAGAAGATTGCCCTCTAGAGAGAAACCAGAATAATGCAGTGAGAAAAAAAGGGGAAAAGTGGATCAGCATTACTAACTACTGCAGAATTGTGCTTACTATATTTTAAAAGTAATAAAGAATCAAGTTTCCTTTGTACGTTTTTCTTCACAGCAAAGCAATTGGCACACCACTTGAGCAACAATTTGCACAATTTTAGCTCGCTAATGTATTTCAGTAAAAGCATCTAACCACATAGAACACATAATGCTAAATGAGTTTCCTAAAAAAATCTTGAAGTACTTAAAATCTTAAAGTGACTTTAAGAAACCCAAATATCGTATTTCTCTTTATAATATCTTTTCCCCAAGAAAATTATTTAGAACTGGAAGGGGAAAACAGAGAAATAAAAAGACAACCTTTCTGTACTTAGAAAACTATTTCACTTGAGTTTTCTTCCTTGTAATCATGTTTGCTACGAGACATTCTATATAGTTGAAAACAATTATTTACAGGAATTTTACATTTTCAAACCGAGCTCGCACGTCATTCAGAAGGATCAAGAGGAGAGCTGTTAGCAGTTTGACTTTTATCCTAGTATAGAAATTGCCTATTTACAGCCCCTTCGCAGACATAGCACTCAAATTTGAGCAAATGTGCCCAGAACAAGGTGACCCCAAGTTTGAGCAAGAGAACTAACCTCTTCACTACACAAGGAAGTAAACCCCATTTACTTTAACTCTACCAAGAAGGATAAATACCTGGGAAAAGGGGCAGGGACTGAAGGTGGTAGAAGGTTTAGAGAAAAGCAAGTTACTGAGAAGAACTGTCTTTGCTTCACCATGCTCTGGGCATCATGAAGCATCACAAAGGTGCCCATTAGTAGAAGTCTTAGCAAGCTGTGGACTGCAGAAGCAGTAGTCCAGAGAGTAACACAGAATTTGAAGGTTAGCAGCTGGTGCAAACACGTAAGTGCAAAAATTGTTATGGTATTTCCATGGAAGAGCCCACGAATGCTGAAATGGTGCATATACAAGCAGTAAGACCTCATTTTTCTAATAAAATCAAGCCACACTCCAGTTTAAGAGAGAGACAGACAATTCACTAATGAATTTTCAGCATCATCTCTCAAAAAAACAAACAAAAAAATCTGTCTAGTAGTTTCTAGAGGACTTCTGTTTTTGCCAACTACTAATTATATGTGCATTTCACATATGAAACATGGAAATAATGAAGTCTCTGAGGGAAACGTGGGAAAAGAAAAATCAAAAAGTAGGAATCGGAGACTCCTTTAGAGGAGAAGCTGAACTGGAGCATTACGATGAGACTACACTCGGTCCGCATGCGGTGAGACCAAAGCACTAAGCTTGTGAGATATTTTACCAATCAACAGACTCGAGTCAGGCAGTTATAAAGAACCTCCATCAGATTTATCAGGACAAAACTTGAATCTCATTAAATACCCTGTATCTTTCCCTTGCTATATCCTGTAGTTTGAAAAGGAAGAGAAATCTACCAGAGTAATTGTGATAAACCAGTATTTCTGTGCAACACAGAACTTAAAGAAGATACTATAGGTAAGCTCTGAGACAAGTTCAGTAAGTGTTCAAGGATTTAAGGCTTCCAGCTCAAAATACACTGAGCCAGAAATTAATTTTCACTAATTTCAAGCATTTTCTATTATACTGTGAAAGACAGGACTTCAGTCTAAGAGCAGATAGCACAGCTAGGAATTTATCTGCTATGCGTCTTTGTAGGTTGGAGTGGAAGTTTCCTTTTCCAAACAGAAAAGTAATTGGCTCTTCAGAAAAAACACAAAGGAAATGGAGAACAGCACTAACGAAACTATCTCCTCCTCCCCTGTTTAAGCAGAAGGCAGACAGAAAGTAAGTTTGAGAAAAACAAACCTGAGAGGCCTTATTAATTTCTGACTATGTTTCTGCCTCAGTTCCACATCTGTGGATTTTCCACTCCAGTAAGAGCGCAGCCCTAACACACATGAAGACCTATGGAATAAAGTTTGATTCCACAGCACACAAAGCAGCGATGTCAGCTACACAGTTAACATCTTATAAAGCACATTGGTTGTGTGTTAGCTGGGTCACCACTTCAGTTGCTGATCTTTCCTTGCCTACTAGATACTGTTGCAGAAAAATTTCAATTCATCCCAAGGAAAAAAAGGTGATGCACTCACCTGAGTCTCAAAGTAGCAGCTACATTTGCTCACATGGGTTTTTGGCTTCTAACTAAGGCACTTCTACTTCATGTCTGTTGCCTAAAGAGAAGGGTTCCTTTGAAAGAGGTTCAGACTGTTCCTCAGATACAGGATGTCTTACTATACAACTGGTAAATTTAGTGCCATCCACAGAAACGGCTACACAAAACAAGGATCTCAGTGCAAGGTGAGAAACCAAAGGAATGGAAATGGTCTCAGGCTCCAGAAGATGTCATACTCCATTACTTAAGGTATGACAAGTAGCTGAAGGGAATCTCTATGTAACCTAGTAACACGTATTTGGCATGAACAACAGTTAGCATAACCCATAGCTGAACCTGAAACAAAAATAACACAAAAACCCCTCACAGGAGCATCTGCTCCTGTGCAACTCAGGTTCCTAAACAAGAAGAGAGGAGATGCACAAAGATAAGGGAAAAGGCCTTGGAAAGGCTTATATAAACCACTGTGACTGAGGCAGAAAAATTAACTACTTTGGGAAGCAGAGGTTTAATTTTTTTTCAAGTTCCCTCTGTCTGATAAGTAACAAGAAGTGATAAGAACCTTTTGAACTTAATACACTGAATGTGCACAAACCTCTAGAGAGTTCCAGGATGTCTGTTCAACAGAATGACAAGACCTTACTAAGAGGGACTGGAGAGAACTTACTATCAGAGATTACTCACTGCTGTCTAGTTTGCAATAGTTATTCTAGCAAAATTAAGAAAAAAATAGAGTAAACAACAGTCATTTCGTCAATTCAGAAACCAATTAATTCCATATACAATCACAAGACAAACTAGAAAAGAACCCAAATTCATTAGCAGTCATTTCCTAATGAAGTGGCAAGAGCAACACTTGACTATTCTCAAGGTGTCGCTGCACAGCAGAAAAATGCATCTTTCATTAGTGAACACATCACACGGAGATAAGCGTGTGAGCATCACCATTCTGCTCACACAGAGGAATCTCTTGATATCAGAGACCAACCCTCGTCAGTGCCAAACTGTGCCACACAAAGATACATCTACTTTAGAACTGCTTTCCTACGTGAAGATCAATGACTAGAGAAGCCCGATGAGGCACTGCCAACGTGGTGCTGTTTCAGATTGGCTGTCCTGCACTGCCTCTTGCCCAGTACAGTCATTCTCCGGCAGCAGAAAGCGGTACTTAGGGGGAAGAAGTAAAATGCATCCCTTTGTCACAAAGATCTCAATGAAGATGACTGAGCCTGCACCTTCAAACTTCAACACCATTCCCTAAACGCTTCCAGGGAAGAGAAACAGTAAATAAATCTGAAGTAAAGAGTTGATCTGTCCCAGACTCAGCAAACATCACAGGAAGGCTGTGGACAGACAGAATGGTTACAGAAAAACAGAACAAAATACAAACAATTCCTTTGAAAACCTTGGTAGATCTTAAAGTAGTGAGTGGTTCTTGAGGAAAAGTAAAACTTCTGACATCAAGCTATCTTAGACTTCCACAGAAGACTGAAGAATAACGCTTAAAAACTAAGGAAATTCTGCTAGAGTGACAAAGGAACTTACGTACTAGGAGTAAGAGGAATGCAAGAGAAATTTACCCTTCCATCACATCTTCGTGCAAAGGGAAAGGTTTTTCACAACAATGCAAACAGGGGCATCACGTCTGACGATCAAGAAGTACAAAGGTTCTCAAAGAAAGAAAGAGTAGAGCCCTAGATCACAGCTACCACCAGCTAACAGCAATCCTTCTCTATTAAAAAGAAAAGCTACATTTTTATAAAGACTTCTGACCAAGCCTCTTCAATGCTGCAATAGGCGTATGAATTACCTTTCCTCGGGGAGGAGACAGGATGAACCTGCATTAGTTCTGAAGCACTGTTTCACGAAATAAGTCGTATTTGTCGGAGTGGGTAGTCAGGGAAGTTCATGGCAGTATGGATTCACCTTGTTAAGACATCACACGACAGAATAATGGCAGGCATAATAAAGAATGCCTGATAGATTTTTGCCAGAGTTCAAAAACATTATCAGCTTTGCAAGTCTCTCCCCCAAGTTAACTAGAGAACAATTATTTTAATTTCTCACGAATGACATTACATGGCAGGACAGATGAATTTCACAACCATAATGCAAAAACAATTGGCTGCACTATTCTGCCTCTCAGGCATTCCTAGTCAGCAACATTAAAGACAACTAAATTATCTGATCATGCTTTAGACAGATTAATGATGCCTTCTTTGTTATTAATTTAAGATTCATATTCAATTGAAATATTAGCTATCTTATTAAAAGTTGCTCACAGGATAAAATCCCCACTGAGTTTTGCTAATGTAGTTCCGTATTTCGTAACCGCTCCTAAGAGAGGCTCAGACTGGAAGAGCAATTACTGCCATATTATGTTGTGACTCTGATACACATAAAAGATTAGCAAGGCATTCATTTCCAAGACTTTTTCACTTCTAAAACACACACAAAGGTAAAAAAGGAAAAGGTTTACTGCTCAGACAACCGTTATGACTAATAAACAGGATTTTAACCAAAACATACCAAGAATATGTTTGTAGAATGACCTCGTGAAGTAGATGTTCACCAACTGCCTGTGATTCAGAGCCAGCCCCAGGATCTGGCCTGCGAAACGGAAGTAGTTTAAATGATCTGGATTTACAGAAGAGTTGCTGTTGGGCTGGAAAGTTGTTCCTATAAAATAAAGACATTAGCACGTTTCATTACTTTTAGGTTAAGTTTGTATTTATCAAATACACTCAGCATCTGAAACCACTGAAAGTGTTTTATTTTGGGGCTTGGGAATATTGCTTGAGGTTTGTTTACACCAAAAAGCCATCAGAAAGAAAAAGACAATAAAAATGTTTCTATAAATACATTAACAGCAAAAGGAGGACCAAGGAGAATCTCCATCCTCTCCTGGTTGCAGGAGGAAAACACAGTGACCCAGGCTGAGGAAAAGGCTGATGTACTGAATGCCTTCTTTGCCTCAGTTTCTCATCATAAGACCAGTTATTCTCCAAGTGCCCAGCCCCTTGAACTGGAAAACACAGATGTGGAGCGAAATAAAGCCTCTATAATCCAAGAGGAAATGGTCAGCGACCTATTGCACCACTTAGATGTGCACAAGCCTATGGGGCTGGATGGGATCCGCCCAAGGGTACTGAGGGAGCTGGTGGAATCGCTCACCAAGCCACTTTCCATCACCTACCAGCAGTCCTGGCTAACCAAGGAGGTCCCAGTCAACTGGAGGTTAGCCAGTGTGACACCCATCTACAAGGGCCAGAAGGAGGACCCAGGGAACTACAGGCCTGTCAGTCTGACCTTGGTGCCAGGGAAGGTTATGGAGCAGATCATCATGAGTGCCATCACACACCACGTACAGGACAACCAGCTCATCAGGCCCAGTCAACAGCTTTATGAAAGGCAAGTCCTGCTTGACTAACCTGATTTCCTTCTTTGACAAGGTGACCTGCTTAATGGATGAGGGAAGGGCTGTGGACATTGTCTACCTAGACTTTAGCAAATCTTTTGACACTGTTTCCCACAGCATTCTCCTGCAGAAACTGGCTGCTCATGGCTTGGATGACTGTACTCTTTGCTGGATAAAATACTGGCCAGATGGCCAGGCCCGAAGGGTGGTGGTGAATGCAGTTAAATCCAATTGGCAGCCAGTCACCAGTGGTGTTCCCCAGGGCTCAGTGTTGGGGCCAGTTCTCTTCAACATATTCATCAATGATCTGACAAGGGGATCAAGTGCACCTTCAGTAAGTTTGCAGAGGACACCAAGTTGGGTGGCAGTGTTGATCTGCTTGAAGGTAGAGAGACTCTACAGAGGGATCTGCAATGGTACAGGCTTGGGGAGGAGCAGCTGGAAAGCTGCCCAGTGGAAAAGGACCTGGGGGTGTTGGTCACAACCAGCTGAAGGTGAGCCAGCAGAGTGCCAAGGTGGCCAAGAAGGCCAATGGCATCCTGGCTTGTATCAGCACTAGTGTGGCCAGCAGGAGGAGGGAAGTGATTGTCCCCCAGTACTCAGCACTGGTGAGGCCACTCCTTGAACATTGTGTTTAGCTTTGGGCCCCTCACTTCAAGAAGGATGTTGAGGTGCTGGACTGTCTCCAAAGAAGAGCAATGAAGCTAGTAAAAGGTCTAGAGAACAAGTCCTGTGAGAAGCAGCTGAGGGAACTGAGGTTTGTTTAGTCTGGAGAAAAGAAGCTCAGGAGAGACCTCATCACTGTCTACAACTACCTGAAGTGGGATGTAGGGAAGTGGGAGTCAGTCTCTTCTCCCAAGTAACAAGATGAGAAGAAAGGGCCTCAAGTTGCACCAGGGGAGGTTTAAGTTGGATATTAGGAAAAACTTCTTTACAAAGAGGGTTGTCAAGCACTGGAACACGCTGCCCAGGGAGGTGGTAGAGACCCCATCCCTGAAGGTATTTAAAGGATGTGTAGATGTGGTGTTGAGGGACATGGCTTTGCAGTGACCTCGTGGTGCTGGGTTACCAGTTGGATTTGGTGATCTTAAAGGTCTCTTCCAACCAAAACAATTCTGTGATTCTGTGAAATGTATTAGAATGTAATGACATCTGATTATTACACTGATACTGCTCAGCCACTCGGCAAAGCACCACTCTGAAATAATTATCATTAAGGGTAATCGTGATCTGCTAAATTCGGTCCTCCTTCTTGCAGTATTGCTATGTGCATTTTTTGCTTACGCTAATGGGTCATGCTTCTATCAACTTATGAACATGCTCAAAGAAAGTATCAGAGTGCAGCTACTTCCTTTCATCTGGCTCCAGCCAGATGCAGCCAGAAGACAGTCCAGTCCTGGTCTCATCAGAAGAGACCACCTCAAACAGATTTCCCTGAACTTTTCATTTTAACTTGCAGGAACTAATCTATGCCTCTACTGTTGACCAAATTCCCTGCCAGTTCCCAAAACTCTGTAAGGTAGAAAACAAAACTTTTATCACTGATGATCGTGTGGATCTTTTATTGATAAAGATCTGCTTTATATGAAGCACCCAAAAGACAAAAAATCAAATACACCGCAGGCCTGTGGATATCAACAACTGGTTTTGCCACAAAAATTAACTGATGGAATTTGTAGATTTCTAAAAGGAAATAAAGGAATTCCTCCACAGTTCCCTTGCAGATGTGGAAGAAAGGGAAGCAATCTCTATACTGCTCTCAAAGCATCATGGCATTCTACTAGCAAGAAAAATAGCATGTACTCATTAAAACCAGTAACTCCCTCTCCTCTTACAAAGGAGACGACAAAAATCAAGTAAACTTCAAATTAAGAAAAATATTTCATCTGTAGTTATAAAAATGTACGATGAATAGATTGCTTCTGTCTCCGAGATTAATTGTCAGTGTTGCTTTTAAAAAGTAACAATCTTACATTCTGAAACGAACTGAGTTACTTTTCCTTGGATTACAAAAATGTTTTTATAAAAGGTGACACCTTAAAATTAGGAAAAAAAGGCAGATACGTACCGTCAGCTGACTGGGTAAATAAGGCATAATCTGGGTTAACTATTTCACTGGATAAGATATCAAACCACTCACGCACCACTCCCTGTCCCTGCACGTCAAAAGAATAAAACGTATTAGTACATAGAACTTCCACTGCAGTTACACTGGGTAATCACATATTTCTTAACAAAGTATAAAAGTTATTTTAAATTGGAATTTAATTCAAAACAGTACTTGTGAAAGAGAATTAGCATTTCCATACATAAATACCATACAGGAACACCACACGATTTTACATACCATGCCTTCTTCTCCATGAAATCTCACAGCAATCCCCTGCTTTAGTTTTGCACAATTTGCTTTAGACACAACCTCACAGCTACTCCTAAAAATAGAATCTAAATACAAAGCACCAATTAATTTTTACCTTAATTCATCACATTTCAAAGATATCCTAATGCCATTTAGGCCACAATACCTCTGTGAACCAAAAGGATGTCGCTTTCATTGACAGGCCTGTGCACCATGTCCGAGTCTGGCTGCCCAGCGTGCAGATGTTCATAGAACCATTCACAGCGGTCTTTAAAGGGCTACAAAACAAGGGGTAAACCATATTACATGGATGCATTCAGCTGAATGATTCCTCTCTCGTAAACCTGACCAGAAAACAGTTATGCATACTTCCCAATTCATTTTTGAGATGTCCAGAGAGTTACTTGATGCTATCTCAATATGCTATGAGTATTTGGGGAAGAGGAAAGGCCTAGACATGCCCTTGAGTGTTTGCTGCAATCTGGTATGCAGGAAGACTGGACCACCAGTTATCTAGAAATACCTACTGGAGTTCACCACCTAGGAGAAAAATAGCAGAAAGTTTCTTCCAGGGCAGGGGGCAAAGGAATCTAGATAAGCAGACACTGGCTTCTCCAGCACTACTGATTGTCAGCCACGGCTGAGCACTGAAGCACAAGTGACTTCTAGTAAAGCTCACTGTCAATGAGAAACAGCCCAAAGGAACCAGAAGCCTTCCAAAGCAATTCCTAGGTGAGAGATTCTGGCTTGTTTGACTCAGATGGACATTTCGCAGTTCTGAGACAGATACAACACAAGTATGGCCTCTCTCACCTATCACGATTCATGGCACGTACTTTAGTACAGGGTATCAGTTCTCAGAGTCTGTCATTCATAAGTAATGAACTTCAAAGCCATACATTCCAACCAAAGAGTGATGAAACAGTACACCTAACACCATGTCCTAAAAACAAAGCTGGATTACCAGAAAAATGTACATATAAAAATAAAGGCACAGTACTGTTCACAACTAAAGAAATAGTTTTGAGAACAGACCCTCCACAATTATTTAGGAAGGGGGATGGTTTCTGGTTGGTTAGAGGAATTTTACCTTTGTTTTCAACACATTCTGTCTTTGACCAAAATATTTTAATGTAGGG
>NW_010427221.1:30835-33215 GCF_000710305.1 Buceros rhinoceros silvestris | reverse complement strand
TACCAGAGAACAAAAAAGTATACCCGCGTGTGCTAAACAAAGGAGTTCCAAATAGCTCATTATCGCCCAAAGACCATCTTCATTTGCAATAGAACAAACACACAGCTCTGTCACTGAGCTACCTGTAGTCAATCATAACCATTTAAAGGTGAGTGATGACAACTTGGTTGACGCTTAATGTTACAGTAATACGTAAAGCAGCAGACTTCCATACGGGGGTTTGCTCACTAATTTTTTCACTTAACTGCACTAATCTTCCCTAGAGTAACTCCTTGGTCTTGAATTCACGTCCCGTGTTAAACTGAGAACTGAGTTTAGGTTAAAACACCAGTATTTTACCAAAAAACCCTCAAACAAACGAAAGAAAAAGGCAGGAAACAGAAAATGGTAACAAGACAACATGATGTATCATTGAAGTTGTTGTCAGTAATTAACTATGGCCAAATCAATTAATAGTGGTGTATTTATTTTCTGATTTGTCTCAAAATGTAAGTCAATCAAGGAAACAGCACAGCATTATAAAGCTTGATCTACTAGATGTGCACAAATGGATTTAATAAAAGAAAGTCAACTCTGTTTAACTGAAAGTTAGACATATTTAACACTGGTTATGTCCAATGCCCAAGTTTTTTGAAGAATCAGAGCCACAGAAATCTGTCTGCCATGTCTGTTTAATCTGATTTTTCAACATCCCAGATTAAGAAGCACTGAGCACATTCAGTTCTTCCATCCTTCCAGAATTTTTTTTTATATTATTACTTTTAAACAAAACACGCTTTTTATATTCACAGAACTAACTAAACATCTCCCAAGATTTACCTGAGCTTTTATGATGTGCATAAATCTGGACATTAGTTCAGGGCACTCCAGAAGAAAATGAAAGTGATCAAAAATTATTTTGGGGTTTCTGAAAGAAAAAACAGATTAGAAACCTGTTAGAGATCTGACAATAATGCTTCATGATACACAAATTCTACATAAAAAGACAATGCAATTAGTAACATAGAAAAGTTCCAACAGACTCTTTGATTTTGTAATGTTTTCCTAACTCTTGTTTCCAAGTAACTTATACTACCTCATCACAGAGGATTACGAGCAGCAATCCAGACAGAAAGATTATAAACTGGGCAGTCCAGAGACACTCTGGAAACAGCCAAGTGGACAAAGATGGTTGGGACCCTTTAAGAAGTCATTAAGAACACCACATTTGAGGAAGAATGAAAATTTTCATCTGCCTCAAAAGGAAATGCTTTATTTGGAACAAAGATGAGGAAAGAATTATTCTGCTGGTCTGTGAAAAATATTTTGTTCATGAAATCTCACAGATTCTTACAAAAGGATTGCTTACACGTGCAGAGGAGCTCATTTAAGCCTGACCTCCGAATGATTAATATACACTCCCTTGAATCTGGCAAGACCACTGAAGTGTATATTGTTGTGACATATGCACCGTAACATAAAAATACAACTCAATTAAGAAGAAAAATATGAGTTTGAATTATTTTGGGAAGGGGATGTGTGTGTGTGTGAGGAAATTATAAATTCCATGTTTCTTGAAGCTTACCTGTTAACAAAACACTTAAGGACATCATCATGTTTACAGACAAATTCTATAAAACGAGGAGATGTCATCCTGCTCAAAACAAAAATCATAAGATGCTTTTGGTTAAGATCAGTTACATAAATATTTGCACTTTTTAAAGTAAAATACTCTGCAAATAGAAACTGTCTAGTTGTTTAACTAGTCAATCACGAACCCAAATAGCAGCAGTAAGATCTCATAATAAACTAAGAGAAAAGGTAAAAATGCCAATAATCAATAAGGCCAAGCAACCTGCTAACTAACTGCAGTTAATTATATTTTTAAAAGTTCAAACTAATCGAGATACACATTTTTCTGTTGAATTCTTCCAGCTTTCATACGACAGTTGAAGCACATATAATATCAGTCCTTCCATATATGCACAATACACATGATATGCACATTGATCTATATTTTGTTCATCATATAAACTCCCACCTTGTAAACTGTGTTAACTGAGGAAAAGAGCCAGGAAGAAAAAAATATTGTGAAGTTAGTAAACTTAATGGAGGGCAAAGTGGTACCTAATGGCTTCATGAAATAACAAAACTACTTGCCAGGCAAGTCTCATACACTAGTAAGGAATTCTATTTTTTCTTCTGTATATATCTGGAGAACAAGGGAAGGATTACAACAGGTACAAAATTTTACTCCATTTATTTACACCTATGTCATACATTTTTTAAAAAGATAAATTCTTAATTGGATCCTTTAGCTTCAGGAAAAGCTAACGGAGAGCTGCAAACAAGAATAAAACCTTCCCATCAAGAGCCCTGAAAGGTTGTGAAAAATAGTACT
>NW_010427221.1:29477-30646 GCF_000710305.1 Buceros rhinoceros silvestris | reverse complement strand
CACCAATTTAGACAAGAGCTGCTCATCTGATATAAAACTGAGCTATTTTCCTTCTCTCCCGTATCATATTTTGAAGACACAAGTCTCACCATATCATTCCCCTCATCTGCACAAAAACCCAACCAAGCAAATAAAATCTTCCAGAAATCAAACATGAACATTATCACACTTCTGGTCTGAGAGATGATCTGGAAATATTAAACAACTAAAAGAGAGTCCTCCCCGAAAGGCAATAAACTCTCTCTACCTATAAACTGCCACACAAGCGATAAGATGCAATACACAGAGAAGAGAAAAACTTAGCATATGCTTGTCAATTTTAATGCCGAAAACTTGGAACATTGTATTTCATTATATGAACAAAGAATGCCTAGATTCAGTGTCAGCATTTGCAGAAGAAAACCAATCATGGCAAGTAAAAAAAAAAGTCAGTATTTCAAATGTTAACCAGCTAATTTTCCATTTAAGCATGAAATGCCATCTTTATAGTATGAGCGTTGGTAACAATGGAAAACTATGAGCCCTGTTTACTCTCCCCATTAAACATAAAGACACTGCAATCTAAAATTAGAGCCATATTAATTTATTTCGTCTAAAAATGTCATCTGTTATAATTTCAAATACTATTTGAATACGGCAGCAGTATTGAGTTACACCATTGCGCCATTTACCCCATTAACACGAAAACGTCAGTAAAAGAGTCTCAAATCTTTCACAAAATCGTTTTCGTTGGAAGAGACCTTTAAGAGCATTAAATCCAGCCATTAACCAGCACTTCCAGGTCATCATTAATCCACGTCCTGAAGCACCATATCTATGTGTTTTTTAAATGCCTCCAGGGATGGTGGCTCCACCACCTCCCTGGGCAGCCTGTTCCAGTGTTTTGTACTTCTCTACACAGCTCTGGAAAAGCCCTAAAGCACACAGACAGAATTCAGGTGTGTTCTGCCTCACTTTCTTGCATCCCAGGGTGTTCTTCCAGTTGCCACTGAAACAGTTGTCACTCTCCTGGCTTCTGCGACAGTAACTCTTAGTTAAACTGATGTAGTATCCACAGAGTTCTCCCTAACCTGAAGAGTAACTTATGCACAGGGACAGAACCGACCGGGCAAGGTGCATCAGCAAGTCACCTGGACTCAGGGAGGCAGTCACTTCTCTGAATTTTGGTA
>NW_010427221.1:26286-29324 GCF_000710305.1 Buceros rhinoceros silvestris | reverse complement strand
GGGGGGGGGGGGGGGGGGGGGGGGGGGTGTCCTTTATCACTTCTATAAACATTTATGCTTTTCGTTTGGCTGCTGTAAATGATACTTTGCTGCTGCTGCCATTTTAGCTTAGTAGGGTTTGATGGAGGTCAAGGCAAATGGCTAAACAGCAGTTCCTTTTCCAAGGTAGAGTAAAATTAAAAGTACTGCAATGCTTGTGAAAAACACCAGATCATCTTCCAGAATGTTCACAGAGGATTGTGCCCCAAACAAACAGCAACAGCCGACTTGAAAGCTTTTATTCCACTTGGCTTGGCAGAGAAAGAAACCATCTTACAGAGGCTGGGAATAATCAGGGTTGTCATGTAGTGGGAACCTTTCTTCCAGATTCCTCAGAGAGCTTGTAATACCACCATACTTGCCTAAACCTCCATTCAAGAGGGTCTAAGGATCCTTTCCTTGTAATTTCACAAACGTAATCCAAAACAATCTTGGACAGACTAAGACTTCACTTAGTGTGGAGGTAACTTTTTTCCTTTTTAAATCAGACACAGTATCAAATTTAACTAAGTTGTAATGCCTGTACTACACAAAACTTTTGCCAACCCAGGACAGGATTCCAAGTGAGCATTACCTTGAGACTGAACTCTCCTTGTTATAAATTTCTGCAATATAGCCAAACAAGCTTTGCCCCAGCTGTCATTTTCATACACAAAGGTAATTCAAGTTTTTTTCCGAGCTTATAGCACTGCTTGTTGGATAATCACACTGAATTCAGGGGTAATTTCACATTAAGGACAAACAGCTAAGTTTCAAAAGATCTAAATCACATTACCTGCAACTATCCCACATGGTTACAAAGAGCCATTAGACATTTAATATGAAATCTGCCCCAACACAGCCATGTTCATAAGTGGCAGCACTATGGAAAGTTTCCTGTGCTGTTAGGTGCCATTACAGCCAGAAAACAAAAAAAGCATTCAAATAATTGAACTAGTGAAAGCATTAAAAACCATACTCTTGACTGTCACTAGTATCAACTGGTCAGCAGCAACATTCTTCCAAGAAAGTGTGTATGGTTTTAAAATGGTAACAGTTTAGGTAACAGACAGGACCCTCTTCTTACCCCTGAGGCATCTGACAGGAGCAGCACATATAAAAGGCTTGAATGACAGCGCTTAGCCTGTTTGCTGTCATGGAGATAACATCCTGGCAATCAGCACAAGCTTCCTGCTTCCCAGCAACATCGTAGGTTTTGGACTCCCCAGCATCAGCTGATAGCTCTTCTCTGCCCTCCGTCCCTGCAGCGGCAAAGGAAGGCGTAGGAGTAGCATCCTGGTGATCTGGCCCTTTTTGCTTCAGTAAAATGGAAGTAATGTTGGCAGAGTCCCTTTTGTTTTTCATCAGCTCCGTGGCTATAAGAACGAGCCATTCATCTAGGGAATGCCAGAGCAGTTCCAGCGGCTGCAACAAACACATGCAACAACAGACAAAAAAGGAACATGTTTACATTAGATAATATCAATAGTGTGATAATACTCTTAAGACAAATAAATATCATACACATTTAAAGGCATTAAATGATCCTTTAGAAGTCATGTTAAAGAGTCAAATACTCATAAAAAATTCTGTACTTGTAGCCACAGAGCACAAAGAAAATTTCATATAGAAGGAAAATAATCAAGCAGCAGACAGAATAAAGATATAATGATCTATAGAGAGTGAAACACTGAACTGTTTAGCAGAGTTTGGCCTCACGGTTGCCACACAGCACACTACTGCCTGACTGCTGCAGTCAAGCTGAGAAACAGTAATACACGTATTGAGTTTCCAGCGTGTGAGTTCTTAAAATAGTAAGGCCCTGGTCAAAGAAGTTCCCTCTATCAGGCAGATGGAGCACACCCCAGACAACCCCACTGAGATTCACTCATGCCCGTATCTAGCACGGTGTGCTTTATGCAGAGCATGAGCTCACACAGTTCATTTAGTCTCAGAGCAAGATCACTAATACCTACAGCTTTATTAAATCAACACAAGTATCAACAGAATCTTGTACCCATTTTTGAAGCTATAATTTTATTTTTATTTTAACAAAGTCACTCTTTATTCACTACCACCAGCTTAAAACCAATAGAATTGAAACCTGGTACAATTCCATCATTACACATTTGCTCCGAGGTACAGACCTGCTACACAGGAAAGGGCTAAGAGACCAACAGCTCTCTCATGAGCATTTAAAAAAAAAAAACAGGAAGGCTGACTGCGCTGTCCCTTTAATGGGGGGATGTTTAAGAGGACATTTTACAAGCAGCCCAGTGAGCACAGGGCTATTTTTCCTACAGGGAGGCAATTCTGACTCAAATCTTTCATAGCATTCCAAAACTGAGTGAACTTCTAAATGCATTCCTTTTTCCAAACATCACTGTTTTTCACCAATTAAGGCATTCAAAGGCTTAGCAGATACTGAAAATTATGTTCTCATATTCTAAAGCTGCCTTTAAAAATTAAGAGCTATTCACAGCACGCTGTACCCGAAGTCTGCACTAGCTGGAGCCCTGTCAGTGCACCTCTCAGTGACACACTCTCACTACACAGCAATACTTCTCACGAAAGTTGTCTATTAAATTCTGTTAACATTTACGATTTACCATTAAGCTTTGATTTTTTCCCAAGGAGAATTTTGGGGAAAGCCAGTGAGATCTCCAAGACAGGTAGGCTTTGCTCAACATCCTGTACGACCCTCACTTCACCAGTGTACTCCTAGTGACCACACATTTCTCTGGATGGTGATCTGAATACCTCCTGGGTAGGAACCGTTTTTTACAAAAATGTCTGCTGCTTTCTCTGACCAACCTGGCAGACCTTCACCACAAAACATAATGTAAAAAAACTCCTAATGGAGAAGAAGAGTCATTGAATATATGAAAGAATTAAAATGCAGCTGCATTCTTAACATGGAACTCACAAGGAACTAGGTAGTTATTTACTAGGCTACTAAAATGTAGTTTTCTTCTCCCAAACTTCTCAATGCTTAGCTTGCCAGACACCATTTTCCTGCT
>NW_010427221.1:13615-26137 GCF_000710305.1 Buceros rhinoceros silvestris | reverse complement strand
CCTGCTGATATCTTGTGATTTAGGATGCCCTTCAGAATTCTTGCAACTGATTTGTTTTTCCAAAGCTAATTTTTCAGATTCTGATCACAAACTCATTCATCAAAAGTGTTGTCAAGCACAGCAACTTCAACACTGGACCTTTTTTTTTTTCCCTCTAGTCTAACTCCAGGATATAAAGCACTCCTCTGAATATTGCCCACCACCTCCATATCCATGGCTTTCAGCATCCATGATCAGACCTTTGAGCATAATATGAACATATTCAATCAAACCATTGGCGACATCTTTTCAAACTGGGAGTCGGCATTCTTTGCTTAGTTCTTACCACGAACCACATATTAAACACAAACCTCCTACTCAACCTTCAGTTTTCATATCTCACATTTCAGAGAAGTTTCTTTGTAATTATACACTTGAGTCTGGTTGAGCACCAAGCTTTTACAGCTGCACACTTCATCTCTCAAACGCAAGAATTTAGCTATGCGACACCTTTGCCAGGTGACAGATAGTCTTTTAAGACACAGAGAGCAGGAGATCACTGATCTATGAAGTGACTGTGTCACAGAAGAGAAGTCTGGATAATTCTAGAAAAGAATAGTATCTGAAACAAGGGAAAATATTTGCTCAACTAGACAGCGGGATTTTGCAGCAGGTTTCCCTAATATGTGATCATACTGAACAGCAACTGGAAGAGCGATACATGGAAAAAGTAATGAATGTAAACCAGGTCCAAATTACTATTCATAAGCTTTCTCACTGGTAAGGTCTCATTTGAGTTCACAGTAGCCTGTTTCAAGATTAGGTATCAAAATTCAATGACTATTTTGTTTCTTGCAAGACCATTACAAGAATGTGTCTTAATTATTTAGTGTTTCCAGTTTAAAGCATGTGTACATGTAATGAATTACATACAGGGAACTGGCAGTAAAGCGGGGATGGCCCAGTGATTTTCTTATCCTTGCCAAGTAACAACATTCCTCAGTAGCCTCAGATCAAGATATATTCACATCTTCAAATGCTTCCAAGCCAGATTACAGTGACAGCTCTTCAAAATATGTTCAGTCAGTATACTAGTACAGAAAACCTTAATGTGGCATTAAGGAAAAAAGCCAGAAGAAGAAGAAAGTTTTTCTTTCTTTCTTACACTGGATAAAATATTTTTTGCACCAGCTTTTTAAAAAGAATTATGAAGTACATCTTTAAAGGTCATCAGGTATAGATCTATTTGGACCTAACAGGAGTGTGTTCAGAAGGAAAGGAAACAATCCCTTACACCACGCAATAAGGCCTGGAAATGTTTCTCCACGTGTGCCACGAGGGTACCACAAGAGAGAACTCTTGCCACTGCTACCCTCAATGCTCCCCAGATAAAAGTTACTGGGTCCATTCTTGAAAGAAGAGAGTACTGAATGACAGATTAGCCTCTTATATAGTAAAAAAAGACACTACCTAGAGGTCTTCACTCAAACGGCATTCAGAGAAGTGAGTGGTGACCTGTACCACTTCCTAGTGCTCTGGAAAGTACTCAAGACCTTACATGGAACAGGAACCAGCAGTCTGAGAGACTTGGTTTTCCACATAAAACCTGTATCAAAATTCAAATTATCTACATTTATCCCCACAACTGAATTTTAAGATTAGCAGCAAATTCAAATTTAAAGTTACTTTCCTCTAAAATTTCCAATGTGGATCTCAAATTTAAAATCTTTACGTTCCATGTTGATTTAACTGTCATTTTGGAGCAGCAGTCTCTGTGGTTTCTCTACTAGTCTGTAGTAAAGAGTTTCACGGGTGATATTCAAGAAAATTCAAAACTAAATACAGAAATAGTTCTTTGTCACTGACGTGCACGTTCCACACGCACCAGTGAAGACATACCACTGCCAAGTCTTCCAGTAGCCTCCACACCATTGTAATGATCTAGAGACATAGCGAGCTTTTTACCCCTCCTCCCAAAAGGCAAAAGGGACCATCACAACCACAAAAAAGGAAAGGGAAGGTGGGAATTAGAACAGAAGTCATCCCAATTGACTTCTAACTACGTCTGATCTCCTACTACCCAGTTACTTCCCAGTTACCCAGGAAAGAGCAGGCTAATCCAACCACAACTGAAGATTAACTTAGCGTTGCTGAACCTGTGTGCCCCACTCCTGTACAAGAGTTTGAAATTTAAATCAACCTTAAAAATATCAGAGACAACAGTGGAAGGGCTGCCTCAGCTTTAATTCTTCTAAAATAAATAAATTAAAATAATACCAATAATTTTTAAATCATCCTGAATTTTTTGTTTTGTTAGCTAATGCAACGACAATAAATATTTTGCTCATTTATTAAAAATTTCCTGAGACAACTGTGCCAGTTGGGTCATGTACTTCTACTGCACAAGACTTAACTCCATACTGGATTAAGAAACAATTCTTTCAGCATACAAAGTAGTTTGGGTATACAGATAAGTGATTCTGCTGAAATACAATTTCCTTTGCAAATTGCAACTGAATGTTTGTATGAAACTTTTTTTTTTTTTACTTTTTGGACCATAAGCAAACAAAAAAAATGCAAGCAGATGAGATCAGCTACTGCTAAAACCTTGAGGGGAAGACAGTTCCTGTATTAAGGGAGTTTAACATCTGCTTGTGACTTAATCTGTTACATTTAAATCAATTTTCATCACATTTTCAGAAAATGCTGTCTCTAATAAAATTATTCTTGTGATTTAGGTAGGATTTCCTTTTGAAAACAGAAATCTATTTAAACTCATGATGTGCCAGTCTAGCACAGTATATTTTAGTGAAGTTGTCTAAAGGACAACTATTACGTTGCATAGTCCTCAATGCATTACATTTTGCACACAATCTCATATTCAAGAACTAGTTTTATATTCATTATATAAATCAATTCTTTATGAAAATTATTTTGCTATCAGAAAAACAAACATTTGTACTTGCTTTTTAAACAGTCTAATGCTTTCTTTCCAAGAGAAAGAATTCAAACAAAAACTGAGCTACCTAACCAAATGCTGGAATTAAGAGTACCATCTTTCATGACCTTATCAACGCAGCTCTGTCTTAAGAGTCATTACAAGTAAGCCGATGAACACCTAACATCGAATAAATGCAGCAAGTTCAAACTAATGTTTTTATACCGCTCTGGAAGAAACGAGAAGGTTAATCACTGGCACCTAAATTTGGTGCTGTGAACTGTGCCATGTAAGAGTTTGGAGGAAGACGGGGGGAAAAAAGAGACTACACTCTAGTTCTTATTGTTCAGGTGCTCTGAGCGGTATGTCAGTCACATACCCCGTGCAGGCTGAGTGGCACACAGGGAACCAGGACTGCTGTACACAAAGGCAAGCTAGGATTTCCTACAGAGGGACTCCTCAACCAACAAGTAAAATCCTTTGGAAATAAACTTCTAAATGGCAAGCACCTAAAGCCAGAGTTTGAAAACAGCTAGAAATCAATAACCTTGTGAGGGTTCTAGTAAGCTGATGCTTCAAAGCATGTGATAACAATATTAAAGAACAACTTGGGAAAGAACTTCATAGTCACAGTGAAAACAATGAACAGATTAAGAAATCAATTACTTCATTTATCTTGTGAAGCTGGACAAAAGTGAATTACCAGAACTCCCAATTATTCTCCAAATACCATTTTGAAATTACATTAATATAAACTATTATATTAATAGTACCACATTTTGAGATTACTTCACTCTTAAATAATAGAAATGAAAACAAAGTTCACCAGAATCAGCTGGGTATCTAAACCTTCAACATATAATAAATAAAATATTAAATAAGAAATAAGCAGAAATCATAAGATGAGGTGTGCATCAGTGGTTAAATCAGTGGAAGAAAAAATAATTAAGGAGAAAGGAAGAGGTAGGCTTAACTTAAGAAGGGATAGGGACATCAACCAAACTTACTTCCTGTTCATGAGATGTCTGATTAATGAATGCATGCTTTGTGAAATTCATCTCTTTAACGTCTATCTTCCTAACAACATCATATACTTTTCTGACCTTGAACACCTGACTTCTTGGAGTTTTATTTCCATTGTAGCCCATGTCATTTCCATTACTGGGAGAGGATGGGCCAATGCGAAAGACATGGCAAAATATCCTCACGATCCTTAAGAGACTCTTCATTTGAGCTTCATAATTACTTGACAAGCTGGGGGAAAAAACGCAATATTTAAGTTTCTTTTCCTAGGCGAAACAATTTAAAGTATTAAGGAGTAAGCAATCTAATGGTAGGGTCTGACACACATGCTGAAAAAAACCCTATGCTTTAAACCCTAGTGACTTTTGACTTTCATTTCCTGCATCAGCCCCAAAAGCCAGATATAAGCACTATAATTTTATTAACACGTACTCATAGTTTTAGCTAGCAGTTAAACAAGAACAGCAAATTCCAGATCTTTCAAAATACTTCATTTGTTTTTATGCACATGTACACATCCTATGAACCACTGGTTAGGAAATTCAACTAACTGCAGTAAGGGTCTCAATGTATGAAACAAATCAGGATATATATCCAAGCGAAAAAGTTTTTCAATACAGAAAAGAGAGCATCCAACAGTAAAAGCCTACTGACTAAAAAGAGATGCTGTCATAGCCCATCTTCACCTAACTATTATCCTAAACACCCCTTGACTACCTCACTAAGAGAAGGGATCAAGCTGGTAAAGATTGGCCACTATTTCTACCCGAGAGAAACACCATCTAAAAGGTGCTAAACAAAAGCATCACTAAGTTATCCATTTATCCAATAAATATCAAAAGTTTTGTATATTCTTAACTGAACAGGCCAACACTCAACTCTGACAATACAGTGTAAAGTGAAATATTCATGGAGTTCACGCACAAGCAGAACACTCTTCACCAAATTCAAGTTGGTTTTCTTTCCATAAACCCCAAGCAGTAAGAATTCCTCTGCCTTGAACATACAACAAACTGCAAGAAATTAGAAATTTTTCTGCTCAACTCTACTCACTTGTAAGTATTGTATCAGTGAGCACATATTCAATCCCATCCTTAGAGTATTTGCAACTTAAAAACATGCTTTCTAAAAGTAAGATCATCCTACACGAGAAAACTGACATCTTAGAGGATGCCGTAAACCTCTGACGTAATTAATAATCTGTTAATTCACAAATCTGAAATAGAGGTAGTTGTAACACCACAATACCTTTATTATGACCCTTTATTTATTATCATTCTCCCTATGGCATGGGTTAAAGCAAAGGACCTATTTACTTTCAGCACTTCATTTTAATGACTGCCAGTGAGGTGCTAATTTTAAAAAGCTACATACTAAGAATTTTACCAAACTGGTATACAAAGTATAACTGTCTCATCACAATCTAAACTGTAACCAGAGAAGTCTTCAGTAAATCGAGATAAGAGGGGAACACAAAGAGTAAACACTGCAACAGTAGGAACTTTAAGTTTTTAATCAACTAAAGAAAATCCACTGACTAGTGAGCTATAACGAAATTACCAGAAGCACTGGTCACAGCTACATTATCAGCATTTGTAAAATATTTGCTTATATAACAAAAAGAACCTATGAGTGCAAGGAGCTAACCCAAGAAGCCAACTTAAAAACTGAAAATATTTCAGCTGAGGTTTATCATCCCTCAGTTTAAACCTCCTGGGCTCTAGGAAGAAGTCCCATATAAATAGAAAAAACCTTAAGGTGCTCTTAATAGTTCACTAGCATGTTTGTAAACATTCAGCCAGACCCGTTCTGCACCAGCAAGACCGATCATCCACACTACAATTATCTCTTGAAAATCAGAAACACACGATGGAGGTACTGCTAACTGAACAGGCTCCTTGCTGGTATTCAACACAGAAGTCCTCAGGCAGAGGCTTGCTGGCACCCCTGGCTACCTGCTAGAAGCATTACAAGAAACAACTCTTAGACACTTTCGAACTAAACAAGAAAACAAACCCAAGAGCAATGGGCTGCAGGTTCACACCCGGGAAACTCACAACGATGATACTAGTTCAGCCATGCAAGAGTATCGTTACTGGAGGTTTTCAGGTATGAAGGGCATTTGCTGGAAGGAGGAGAGGAAAGAGGACCAAGCTCAGAGGGTCTATAGTCAACGAGTACTGCCTTCATCCTTGTTATGTTAATAATAAAGCAACTGAGAAATACTTAGTTGAAGTAAAGATTGAAGCCTCTGACAGGAAACAGAATTGGAGAGAACAGAGAGACAGTTTTTGTGAAACTGTTCCTTGTAACAGAAAAAGCCATTTCCCTTGTGACATATTACAAAGTACCAAAGAGGAGTGGGCCAGTAAGAGTCCACAGCACACCCTAAGTACAGGCATCCCTGGAAAGGCCTGCTCATCCAACGCAAGGCAAATCTTCCAACTTGTCTTAAGCCTCTACGAGTGAACCCAAATGTACAGGAGTATGTACTGGCTCAAATTCAGAGAGTACAGGCACGTAGATAGCGTTTCTACAGCCGTCCTGAGGGAGCACTGCTCAACACAGAGGAGCAGTAACAGTAATAAATCAAATCTGAACACACAATCAGTTTAATTTATCTCTGAAGATACTCAAATAGAATCAAGTACTGTCTCATACAATCTAATCCAGCTACCAAACTTCTGATAATGTCCCTGTACAAAGCAAGTTTGAAACACTTCCCCGAAAAATGTTTTTACAGTTTTATCACATTTTATTTCTGGGAGATCTATTGGCTGTAATGAAACCTGGGGACAAAAAAAAGTTACAAGTTAAGTTACACACTGAAGCCCAACAACAGCTAAAGTTCTTCAAAAAGCTATCTCTGCAACAACAAACTGTCATCAGTATGTCTACATACTTTAACCCCAAACATTTGAGGGTTTTAAGTTTTTTTACTCTGATTCATCATGGCAAACATCCATCAGAACAAGAGTGTGATTAACGGTGTCATGAATTTCCTAGTATTATCTAGGAGTTCTGACTTGCCTCCTATGAGCTCCATTCAAATTTAACAGGACTGATAGGGAAGATACTTTTTTTAAAGCATCTACAACTAAAAATACATATTTTTGTCTCCATCGAACTGATGGGGTCCTCACACCCTGGCTCTAGTTGAAAAGAAGCATTCAAAGTCTCACTCCTCTACAACCCATAATGACATGCCTCCCTGCTTACTGAACCTCTCTTAAACATCTCTTTTCCAAAAAGCCGTCCAGAACACGTTAGCAAGGAACTTCCACTCATGCTTTCAGGTTCTTGATCTCTTTCATTAAAGATTCTGTTAGCTCCTAGTAAAGCATAAAGGTTAGAGCAAATTCTGTTAGCTTTTGAAAACACTAAAATGTTACTGGTGTTCCAGCAGATTACAGATGAGGCGTTTTGTACAAGTTCCCTCAAGCAGATGACACAAAAATTAGGAAAGCACGCTAGGAAAATACGCTTGCCTATTTTATGGGTTTCCCCAAGTAACTGCTTCTTGCGCTGCTGAGTCAGCACACTGGGAGATGAAATTTTTGGTCTCATATATATTAGCAGCTATGGAAGGCAATCAGAGCTAGCAAACATGAGACAAGCGTCTGGAGAAACAAAAATGTCCTCAAATATACTAAGAAAGCACGCAGAAAAGTAGACATGTGGAAGAGAAAGAAAAAAAAAGGAGGGGGGGTTGGAAACAAGGAATGGTTCATAGTTAGCTAAAAAGCTACCCTTCCTAGAGCTGACATAGCCAGAATAACCAAACAAAAAATATACTTCACCGGAACTCAACCTTCTAGGCACCAGCAGGTTTATAAGGACACCAACTTTCTCTCCTAAAGCCCTCATGAAGACAGTGGTCTAAACAGACACTGTCAGACAGAATCAGACCTGAGATCCATCTGCTCCAGCATGTGCCCGGAATCAGACAGTTCAGGTTATTAAAACTACTCAGTGGCACTACCTACCAGGTAGCTTATTAACCTATTTACGATCCTCTCACACTTACCTAAGCAGTTTATGACCATTTGTTGTAGCAACTTCAGCGAGACTTGTGAGGATTTTAAGATACTGACTTTCGCTCTGCTGAGACAAGTGTTCCAGAACCTGCCGCAACTGTTACAGTAAAACAAAAGAAATTGCATAGAGTCATGGAGCATCAGATCAACATTTAATTTAGAACATTATCGCCCAAGCATTAATATCTAGCAACATTAATGTACACTTGCATTGTCCAAAGTCTACTCTAACCTCAGTTAATGTTTCATTATAACTTGAAGATTACTGAAAAGGTACACATCTTAGTGTCAATGTATGTACTACAGGACATATAGCACTATGGAACGCTGTGAACACTCAATGCTTAACCATGTATTATTAATAAAGAACAACTTATCTTCATCTGAAAAAACAGTCAACTTTCAACTTCTGAAAGCTAAGAGTGTATTCTGAGTTGCGTAATTTGTAATCTACCTGCCTCCCCAGTTCTCTCCTTGATTAATTTGACACAGTGTAAACGAACCTTGGATCCTAGAATCTGCTCTCACTACCTTCATTTTTGCTCAAGCTACTGAATACCCTTCCTTGGATAAGATGTCGTGCACTGCCAATCAATAATTGCTATGATTACCCTCTTCTCAAAATTCCCTTTTTCTTGCTAATACCATCACTTGGCTCACAAAGACTAGATGTTGCAAACGCCCAGACACTGCTCTGTCTTCAACTCCTTTGTTCTACACTCTTCTCTAGCCTAGACATTTTTTCACGAACAGTCTTCAGTGGCACTGCTCTTCATGCATCCCTACTGTATCCTCATTTACTCCCTTCGCTCTCACTTTGAGAAAGTTCGATAATCCTTCTCAACTTCTCCTACAGAAAGATGGAATGAAAAGAAAATTCATAAAGATCATCTAATCCAAAACTCTCTCTCAAGGCAGGAGTATTCATATCCACAATCCAAACTGGCTTCCCTGTTTTGCCTGCCTGGTTTTCACATGTCTTCTAACCTGGAAGCCCTGCAAATTCACTAACTGATCTCTTCTATTACCTAACCGTCCTTGACCATGTGAAAGTTTTGCCTCAAGGTTCAGTTGAATCGCCACCTACGAATGGCTAAGGCAGTTATCTTTCTCCCACCAGTCTGTCAAGAACATTTAAAATGTGAGTCCCGACTTACAACATACAACACTCTTCACGTCATCACTTTCAGATAACGCGCACCAGTCATTATGCAAGACTTCGGGTACAACAGCTCAGACAGGGCCACTGAAAACCACACTAAAATTAAGCTTCCATTTTGGCAGTGAAGCATAACTATACCATCTATTATCTAATATATTAGACCTCATTCAGATCTTGCTTTTGCACACACCTCCACTGTTACTTAGACAGATGAAACATTAATTTTCCTCGCTCACTGTCTTCACTTCTACAGTACACGATAATATGCTTTACCATCCACCTTTCTGCAGAAAGTCTTCTTTGTTCCATGGTTTTAGTTTAACTTTCTCTTTTATTTGAAATCATCTACACCATCTTCCCATGTTTGTAACATACACTGTGAAAATTCTGATCCCTCTCATTTTACTTTGTAAAACTCAACCCTGTCTCAGAAATTTAAACAGCTTCTATACAGATTTACAAGTCCTCAGTCTTGTGGTAGAAGTAATGGGATTACAGAGAAAAATAACAACTTCAAAAATCTAGCAAACCAAGTTCAATGGAGCAGCAGCCAATACCTTACTAAACCTATTCTTCTTTCCTTTAAATTGAGAGTCTGTAAAATTGTTTGCAGTTTTCAAGCAAACAATATGTTAAAAACCAACAGCTAGCTAGATTTGGAAGCGGAAAAAAGCACCCCATGTTTCCTTCCCCCTACACAATCAAGAAATAATTCTTTTCCTTGCTTCTTCTGTGCTTTAGATTGCACTAACCCGCAATAATAAAAGAAACAAGGTATAGTAGAGCCACTGAAAATCAGAACAGAATAGCTTCATCTACAGCAATAACCACCCAATGAAACTGCAGCTGCAATCTTTTACACTCTAATTGTACAAGGCAACTTCAAACAGATGAGTGTTCATACTCCAAATGTCCAAGTTCATTGTAGATGCCTCAAGCCGAGACACATCCTAGAATGGAAATCTGCCAATAACCACTAAATGAAGGAAAATAGGCCCTATTACACAAAGTTATTGTATATAGGGAATGCTCTACCAGCACCTTTGTATTCAAGCTTGCAACAAGTCTGCTCTTTAAACTTTTTGGCTGTCTCGATCACTTCTCCAAATATGCAGAGTCAGAACACTAAATAAAAATTAAAATTCTTTCCACGAGAAAGAAAAAAATACATCGTTGTCAGCTACTGTGGCACCAACAGTCAACTGCTGGCAGTGTCTTCTAATCAGGACACTTGTATTAAGCAATCAGATCTCCACACCACAGACCAGCAACTGTGAAACACATAAAACTGTATTACCATGTTTTCCCGTAGATCTTCATTCTGCGTCATTTGAACAATTGTCTGGAAAAGTCGAGGATGGTATTGTATTAAGACTTCACAAGTCTCTCCGTAACCGCCCTAAAAAGCAATAGTTCAAAAAAACAATTTAATTAAAAGAAACATTAGAATTGTGGTTTACACCACTATAGGCATCAAAACCTACTGAGGATTACAAATTCACTTTTTTTTTTTAAATGCTAAATGGATAAATCCAATCCCAAAATAAACCGAAATTCAATAACATACCAAAGCTAGATATCACAAAACTTTTGGGAGAAGGTGGAATCAAATTCTTTCAGTATAATGGCTCACACACATTTACTCCCTTTCTTCTGTTTTCTGAAACACTCTCCTGCTTAGCCAGTTACACTTGAGTAACACTTCACCTAACAATTTATCAGAGATTAAAAACAGTGCATTATTTAGCTTCTCTTCCCGTTGCTGACAGATGACACATCTACCTAATCATACGCAGAATCTAATCCTTCAGAACAAGTATTTTCCTAAAGGTTCATGAGGCACAAATCTTAATGGAAAAAATAGGATAAAACCATGAAGGGATTATTTAACTTTAAAATCAATACACAACTATCATTCCACTTGTGCCTTAGATCAAAAGCTCACACTAACTTCACAGCCTTTTGAGAAAAAAGGTTTTCTGGAAAGAACAGATCTTGAATATGTGGTTTATTTCTATCAAGTCTTATTTCACACAGTTGCATTTTTAAGCAGGTGCTTAACCCCTGAACACACATCAAATTCTCACTGGAAAAATGACCTTGTAAATGTATTAAATGATGCAATTCCAGAGGCTCTTACTCTCTGTGTGACAGTTTATAGCTTGCTTCAGTGATAAGATTCATTTAATAGCTCCTGGTGCCAAGAAATTAAATATTAAAATTGAAACCACCCAAAACATGCAAGAATTAATGAAAGTCACCTCTTCATCTAAAAAGATCTAGGTAATACTGTGCTGGCAAGAAGTATATGAATCTGCTCTTTATAATTATCTTAAGGGAAGTTGTAGGGAGATGGGGGTCAATCTCTTCTCCTATATTGAGGATGACAGGACGAGGGGGAATGGCCTTAAGTTGCGCCAGGGGAGGTTCAGGTTGGATATTAGGAAAAATTTCTTTACAGAGAGGGTTATTAAGCATTGGAACGGGTTGCCTAGGGAGGTGGTGGAGTCCCCATCCCTGGAAGTGTTTAAAAATCGTGTGGATCTGGTGTTGAGGGACATGGTGTAGGGACCCTGGTAGTGTAAGGGCAACGGTTGGACTCGATGATCTTTGAGGTCTCTTCCGGCCGGATGATTCTGTGATTCTGTATCTACTCTGAAAAGCAAAACTGTAAGCCAAGAATAAAACCATTGATGTAAAGGAAAGAAAATATTTTGGTTTTTTCCTTTTTCACTTAGTATCATGATCTTGTAAACTAGATGAACTTGAACACACTAAGATCAAACACCAGGTGTCACTACTCACACCCAAAAAAGTTAACTGAATTTTCATGTACAAAGTGGTGCCCTAAGGATTGTAAAACTGGAGACTGCAGCAGATATTCAAAAACAGTAATCACAAAAACTAGGAATCCTACCATTAAGTACACACTGGTACACCCTGTCTTGCAGGTCCGTGGCTGCAGAAACCCTCAAAATTGACTAGACTTTATGCGATTTTTATGGTGATTGTAAGTCATTTTGCCATAACAAAGAAATAAATCTAACTCTGAGCTTCATAGCTGAGTCAGTAGTGAAACAGTACAGTGATCTGGCACTTCTGAGTGCCAGAGCAACCAGAGCTGAGGGTTTATTAGGATTACTTGTACCTGAAAAGAAATGCTGCAAGTAACCTAACTTGATCAAGACTTTCCACAAATAGTCTATGAAATAAATTTTTCAGAGTTAAACATTCCAAAAATATCCCACAGGTACTGGAGACAGCAGTCCCTACCACATACATACAGCTACTTCAACTGCAGGTCTTAGGCACGTGAGGAATCTTAATTCGAGATTAAAATAATCTGCTTGTACCACAAAAGATTTGAACATTTCAACTTTATC
>NW_010427221.1:0-13500 GCF_000710305.1 Buceros rhinoceros silvestris | reverse complement strand
CTGCTGAAGTAACGACATGCACTAAGGTAATGTGGTGTCCACCAAACACAGTGACTTTTTTTAACCTCCAGTTCAGAGTTTTCTACTCTGATTACCAGTAAAGGCGCGAAAGCCTCCATTCATTCATTACGCATTATTTACACACTGACCTTAAACTGATCCTACAGAAAAAAGTTTAAGTGTCCCCAAATCAAGAAAAGATACCCTAGCAAGCAGTACAAACAATACTTGGCATCAAACGAGAAAGACTGTGTTTTACACAGTAACGAAAAAGCTCAAGACTCTTGTTCCTCATGCAGATACAGTACTTGGAATACCTTTGAAAAGTCACAGCACCACGTAAATTTTGTTTGGTTTTGTTAGCAATATCTCTTCAAGAGAAGAGAAAATCTATTAGTTGAAATTAAAAAAAAAAAAATCAATCCTTTCTGCATGCCTTTACCTCATACTTGTTAACAGTTAAGCACCTAAACGGAGTCTATTACTGTTATACCAAGGATTCTCAAACTTTCTAGTCAAATGGAGTTCTGCAAACTCTTTGTTTCTCATGATCTCCAATCTTGCAAAGTCTTTAAAGACGTTAAAGACTTTTGCAAAGGGTACAAATTGGGAACCTGCCCGTAGGATTTAATTCTAATAAAATAATTTTTGTGTTTCTGTTTCGCCAAAGGACTATCATCTTTCCTAGGCCTTAAAAATAAAAAAAGATAACATGGGTCAGGTGGCACTGTAGTAAGTGGTGGAAGTTCACAGAAAAAGCTAACTCAATACCTGTACACAGAGATCCAGTGGAGTAACACCATTTTTGTCTGGCAAATATTTGGCTCCTCTCATCAGAAGAATTTGTGCAGTGTCTCTCTGACCATGGCTACACAAAAGAAGAGAAGAAAGATACTTAGTAGAGCATAAATGCTGCATTATGACTGATAAATCTGACTTCACTGTATCTAAAAAGCTAACGTAAGCTACAAGAGAATAAATAGTCATGGTATGCAACTTAAACACAGGCTGGAAGATAACGCTACTTATAGTCTTCTACTACCTTTCAAGGCCCCCGCAGAAGTACTGTGCAAAATTAGGTATGGCCCATTTATCAAGCCAAAGTCACCACCGTCATTCAGAAATTATTTATCTTAGCCTAGCCTCATAAATATGAACGAGCTGCATTGCCTGGGGAAAAAAAAAGAAAGAGATAATTTTTTCTCAATTCACACCCTAATTTACTTCAAAGTTTTCTTTAACTGAGTTATTTTCTCACTTCTACCAGATTTGGTGAAAACAAATAATCTAACTGTGCTTTAGCCATGAGTAAAACATTAGTAAGAATTTTTTTTGTTATTGAAAAAACATCTTTTTAGCACAAGAGTTCGACATATCACTCTTGGCTCTAACTTGTTTTAACCAATACAAGTGTTTTGCCTAGCCTTTGAACGTGAAGAGCGATGAGTTTTACGTTTCCGTTCAGAGCCTATTTCACACTCTCCCTTATCTATTTATAGGTTGTGTAGGACACTTATGTTTCCTTGAGTTGAGAATTTCACAACCAACTATTCCAACAGACCATCATTGCCTAGAAGAAAGTAAGGCCAAATATTATTTATATACCTCAAGACCTGGAGCATGTACTTTCCAAAACCCTTTCTTCTGAAGAAAATGAGGAATTTGGTATCAGTGATTAGATGTTGACTTCATTAAAAACATATTGAAAGACTAGTTGACTACACTGACAAATGTAATACAGAAGTACCTAAAGGGTGAAAAGACAGACTGATACAAAAGACATTGCACATAAGCTTACAGATACCAGTTTTTCAATGAAGTTTCAGATCACAACTTAGTTTGCAGTGCGGCCTTTTACACAAATATGTATGAGTATGTATTGTCCTGTTACACACCAAGGCTGCCCATACTAACAGATCAGTAAGGGCACAGGAAAAGTGACAGTTAACAGCTGAGGGGCAAGAGGTAGCTTCACTGGTCTTTCAACAAATCCCATCTGAGTTCTTGCTCATGTCCTTCCAGCCCAGGAAATCAACAGGTTATTGTAATATGGAACTTTGCCCCAATGCAAACAAACATTCAGAGTCAGCCACCAGATTTCAGAAAGGAGCTAAAACCAACAGCCTGCATGAAGCACCTCTTCACTGCAATTCTCTAGACTGAGTGCACAACCCAACACATTGAAGAAACAGAGTCTGAGTAAGACTTTGAGCACTGATACCCTTTCTCCAGCCGTAACCAGACACTGCTACCACATCAGCTCTCCCTGTCATCAGGGATCTATAACCTTTTTTCCCAGGTGGCAGCACCACCAACTGGCACTTCTGGTAAGGAGACGTTGACGTGCACTATGCAGCCTGTTCATTCTACTGTGCCAGCTGCTCCAACTGTTAATTTCTAAAAGAACATCAGTGCTGCACTTGCACATTCCCTTCTCACTGAAAACCCCAAAGCGAGGCAAGTTGCTTGCTTCTTTTAAAGGGGATGCCAATACCAGTCCCTAAACCAAGCACCAAGGCATTCAATTATCTATCAGCTATTTATTCTCCACTTCTCTTCTCAGCTGCCAAGAGCCAGCATACTCTAACTCCAGAGAGCAGGACTCCCACAGCACAACTCTTGGCAGGCCACCAGGTCAGCCCATTTCTCCTTTTGTTTAGATTAACATTGAATCATAGGTGAACTATTTAACCTGTAATCACGTTTAGTACACGTTCTAGCAGAAACGCTCCAATTAAAACATAAGGTCATTTATCACACGTGATTAGTTGTGAAATAAAACTAAACCATGAAGAAAAGAGAACTGATCAAAGCAACTGTGTAATTTCAATTCAACTTCATAATTTCAAGGCATATTTGCACACGTCACATACATTGTAATACCGCAATGTACGTTAAATATTCTAACTTGCCTTACCAAAGGCTGCAATTTTAGTTTAGTTATGATTTTAAGTTGGTAGGTCACAGTTTTTCAGAAAAAAATTCAGCAGTCATTGATTTATGACTCATGCTAGAACACGTACAGCTATGTGTTTAACATGCCTGTTAGAAAGAGGTATATAAACCTGCAGTACTAATAAAACCTTTTAGACGAGACACCAAACTACATTCAAGCACGAGGCAAGATTAAATACCAGTCAGCTTTTGTTTCCTAAATGTTATACTTTCTAATCCCTGTTACTCCAGAAGGAGAAAAAAAAAAAAAAAAAAAAAATCTATTTCACTTTTAGCATAGTATTCAAAAGTTAAGAATATATAACCTGCAAGCAAAGTAGAGCGGAGTTGCCCCTGACACATTGGGCCTGTTGATATCTGCACCGCTGTCTAGTAAACACTGCACCGTCTAGAACAGAAGAAGACGCCAGCATTAGAAAGAGCAACAGAGAAGTCTGCTAGCTTGCAACTATCTAGTGTCATGCATGTCTAATTACACTGAAGGATTTAATTTTCAATGATGAATCTCAAAATCAAAATTCCTAAAAGCTGTATGTATAAGTAAGCAAATTCTGAAGTATGAAGATATTGAGCAGACTGAATCAACTTTCGCTATATCCCAATCACATATAGTAGGCAAGCCTATAGGTAACAGTCTCTCAGAATTTGGTCTTTCAAAGTCAAGCTCTGATAACAACAACAGAAAGGATCTGGGTAGAAAGGTAATTTTTTTAAACAATAAATAGTCCTGAAGACAATCTGTGTAACTCTACATGGTGCAGTGTAAAACATCCAGACCTATACTCTGAGAGCAAATAGTCAGCCTTACCTAATGCAAGGTGAGGCCTAAAAATTACTCGCACAGATCAATAAAAGAACAGTCTATGTGAACTTGTTTACCTCCAAAGTTAAATGAGTACCTAACTGACCAAACTGTGTTCAATTTTTATTCACAGTAAATTAAGATTACTTCAGATTTCAAAAGCATTGCTACAACATTTAACATATATAACAACAGGTGAAATTATGAACTGAACACATCCTGAAAAGGAAGAACATTTTCAAATGTTTAACGCTGCATCAAAACCTGCAATGAACGAGGCAATAATAGCACTAGAGAACAGCTGAATGGTGTACAATAAGTCACTTAAACTCCCATAAACACCAAGAACAATCATCTCCACAGGATTAAATTAGTGGTTCTTGTGGAAGTGTCTGCAGTCAATACTAAGACAAACAGTGGTTCTTCACACTTCTAACAATTATGTGCATGACTTCTCTGAAGTTAATAAAAAAACACACACAACACCACAGTCATTAGCCAATTCTTCACAAATCCTGTGCGTTAATAAACTTCAGAAACTTACTGTCTTGTGTCCATTTTGACAAGCTACATGAAGGGCTGTCTGTCCCATTGCATCTTCAACGTCTACGTTACTGACATGCTGAACAAGATCATGAAGCAGTTCTGTTCGTCCATTAACGGCCAGCCAGTGAATCTAAGTACAAAATGATGATTCACGTTTTCTTTAGCAATGATGTAAGTATTTCATAAATACGATTTGAAACTTGATTGTATTTCTGCCAACATTTTCCATACAGAGAAGCTTTGAACAACACTATCGTGTGCTTAGGTACTTGGATCACATCTTTTGATTCTCAAGGGCACTGGGCATACAGCAGTTTTATTTATTTACACATAAGACAGCAGAAGCTTAAGAAATGAGAATCTTCAAAATCTTCATTAATTTTAAGAGCACCATGATAATCACTGTCACTTACTGCAGTCAAGCCTTCATTATTACAAATGTTGACATCTGCACTGTATTCCAGCAGCTTGCTCATACATTTCTTCTGGCTATAAACAAAAGAATACATTAAAACCCAGCCAGGGAAAATCATTTACAAAGACCAAGTATCTTTGTAGAGCTCCACTCAAATTCATCATTATACAAATGATAGCAGGTAGTTTTACTTTTACAGAGACTGGTACTCAGTATGCAAAAAAGGGAAGTGAATGTCAGTAGCACCAGAGACTCGTACAGTGCAAGTGTAGCCTATGACAGCACAGGGCTCAAAAACAGTTGTGTAGCTGAATGTTTTTGTGGAGAGTGTAGAAGTACTTCACCACGACTCTAACAGCTTCAGCTCAACAGGAACTACACTCTGCAAACAAGAAGCTGGGGTTCAGCTGATGAGAATCCATGAAGTTCATAATCTGTATGCTGTCTGTGCACTTCAGTGAACACATTGACAGTACACAACTAAATCACTATTTAATGAGACACTCATTGTTACACTGTGTAAATCTTCAACAGTAAAATAACTGCCTCAATGAAAGCAGGGGTGTTTTTCCCACTTCATATTTTGTTCGGTCTTTTAATGGTCTCTAATGCTCAAAGTGCTTTACCCTTAAGAGTTTATTCTTACTTTTCCTTTTGAATTGGTACCCCTTACACCTCCCTCATGACTCCTTTCCACACAACTGTCTCCTGTGTGTATTGCTGCATTTCATCATGTACCACTTGGCTGCTTCTTTCTCTCTTCTCCTACAAAAGTCACTAAACGATACCTCCCGAGGTATCAGCAATGATACAATTCATTTACTGTAACACACACGTGCTTTAAAAAGAAAAAGACATTACTGTTATCAGCTGTGTGTTTCCATTTACTAAAATTCAAGAAATAAAACCTGAAGAGATCTTGAAAAGATGCTTGCTCGCTGATTTGATTGGGGGGGGGGGTTTCCCCCTCTCCTAATATTGTGCAGGCAAACTTTGTATTACTTTTCTTGTCGTATAAATTTCTTTGGAGACACTGAGGAAAATCTGCTATCTCTGAACCCTTCCAATCCTCCAGTAATCTTACTTAGTTAACTGGATGGTGAATGCAGCCCTTGTTCAATCCCTGTTCTAAGAATCATTAAGCTCCTGCTTAACAGAAAACACTCAACTGACTGGCACTGAAATAGGCATTTCAGACATAACTTACTATTTATTAAAAACTATTTTCTGAATATTCCAAGTATGGATTTTAACCGCAATGCTCCCTAGTAAGTGTGCCATCCCTATCTTCAGAAGTATTTCATTTCAACTATGCAAAAATAGTACAGATGCGTCAGCTCAAGTGCATTATGCACAAAACCTTTTTAAGCATTTTTAAAACCTTTTGCTTACCCATTCCTTGCTGCTAGATGGAGAGGTGTGCATCCTGAAATGTCCTGATAGTTTGGATTTGCTCCTTTTTTTAATAATAGAACAAGGCATTCAACTGATCCACAGCTAAGAACAAATAAGGAAGGGAAAAACTGTAACAAGAATATTTACAAACCAAACCTACATCGATGTAAAGAAAACAGCAACAGTATGTACAGATTACATTCAGCAGAAAATCTTTACACAAAACTGTTTTTACAGACTCATCGTTCAAGTTACACAAAGCTATAGGAAAGACACTTCAGTGCAGTGAGAACTGACTTATGATAACTCGTACCGATGAAGAGATGCTAGCCACCTACACTACTTCAGTGACTTTAAAACCCAGCAGTGAACCCTCAAAATGTTGACTGCTTAAAATGTTTTGCTTACTGTTTACTCTCAGCTCCCTCATCTTCAATCTATTCACAGGACTGAGTTTTCCATTAACTAGCAATTCCGGTATCATTTTTTTTTAAACGTTTCAGTGTCTAGAAGTTACATTTAAAAGTTTAAACATCAGAAAAAATTCTAAAACTCATACAAATATTTCTTTGGTATTTGATTTGAACCTGTAACCCCCTCTTACTTTTTGCAATATAGCAGCTTTTCAGGATAATCAGCATCACCAAGAACACAAACTTTGCATTATATGTTTATCTCACTCCTGAACTCTTCAAAAGGAAGACATGATTGGGAGGATAAACATACAGTAATTTTGAATCCAATATGACCAGCTTATCCATTGTTACTTCTCTTCCCAGAGACAGAACTGCTACACAATAACCCAAACAAACCAAAGAGTAGCTGTACAATAAGTTGCAAAACCAGCATCTCAGTGACCTCTTAATGACCCAAAAACTAGCCAAGATAAAAGAGAATCGAGAAACTAAGTGTAACACAGTTTCCTAGAGTTTATGATCAATAAATACAGCTTTTCAAAGCCACCTCTAAGATGTATGCTATAAATTTGCTTGTATTTTTTTCTGTAAGTACTTAAGTAAATTTTATACAAGCAGCATGTAATTCTGAGATGGTATTTTTGGAAACATATTTCTAGAACAACCTGCTTCAAAAGCTGGAACTTCTACCTTTATTGTGCACAAACACCTGCTATCTACATGCAATACTATTCCTATTTCTTTTACGTTTCATTTTTAACAATTTAAATTAAGAAATTTCAAGATATTTAAAATGGGACCCAAATATAGATCATTCATTCATTAGTTTAAAGTTTAATTTTCTGAAAGACTATTTCAAAAACTATGATTTATTTCCATTAATGTTATGTTAATCTGGCTGTTTCTTGGCAATATAGATTTCCACCTATTTAAAAGCTGTGTAAACAATAAATTTCAAACCTGTAACCTAGATTATTTACACTTAAATCCTTTACTCGATGCCTATTATCCTTATGCAAAAATTCACTAGAAGCAAGGGCTCAAATTATATTCTCTTTGATCATGGTCACATGAAGTATGTTGCAACATCTGCTCTATAATACTTCAAAAACAAGCAGCACCCATAAACAAGACTTCTCTAGGGCAAGAGTAACCCGGCTGTACAGGATACACATAAAGGTTACATTTCTTCACAGACGGAGATGTCACAGAAAGGAAAAAAGTATCCACCAAACTTCCTTTGCTAGAATTTGGGAAGTCAGTTGCTACGACGTGTAAAACCTGTCCTCTCAATGAGGAAGGTACGTTGTTAAAAGAACAAACAAAACACAAAAAGGAGCGCAAAACTAAAATGTTAACTGATACTACAGAGTTTTCCAGCTTACATTGGTGCCTTAGATTTGTGGTAATACTTTCATTGTTAACTTCTGGACTGGACTCAAGTAAGTCTTACTTTGCTGCAATATGAAGCAAACTTCTCTTCACACGTCCAAATGCATAATTCACATCAAATTTTGAATTTGATAGCAGCTCTGAGACAGACCTTCAAAGAGAAATATTGCTTTAATTAAAAAATAGCTCACAGTATCCAAGCAAAGTATGTAAGTTGTACACAAGTACTCTGTTTCTTACTTGATCACAGTTTCTTTTCCCTCCAACTTATTTCTAAACAAGAGATCCGACAGCTTTCAAGTATTTGCACATTAACAGTATTTTTTCAGTTCTTGTACCTAAAAAAATGAACTGTGACACTGGGCAACTGTTTCAAATGTGAACTAGTAAGAACTTGACCAGATGGTCAAATCAGTTCTTTTCAAATATGGAAAACAAATAAATTCATAGCTTTGGTTTGGAAAAAAAAAAAAAGAACTATAAATTGCCATTTTCCTCCTTTTCCTCCTTATCTCAACACAGACACCCTAACCAGATATCCAGCACCTTTCCCAAACTCAGGCAAAGTTCAGAAGGAAGACTGGTATGTGAAATCCTCATGATGAAGTAGAAGGACAGATGATATGCCAATAGGATTAGAAATTTAAATAGGACCCTTTGAGACCTAACAAATTAGTAAAGCTAAAATGTTAAGATAAAATATTTCAAAATAGGCAAAACTGCAAGTGAAGTGGTGATTTCAACTTTCAGTAATGAGCTGACCACATAGTTTAAAACCCTTGCACACTATCTTGACAAGATACCATGTAGCAGAACAAATGTTTATCCTGATTAGATAAACAGTTTACAGTTTCACTAAGAGTTACTACCTGCTGGCCTACAAAACTCCTCAGAAGGCAGCACCTCTTAGCTGGCACTATATAGCCCCCAGGTGCCAACCACTTTGAGGACAACTGGGTAGGAGAAACAGCTGCTCATCAGACTTATCCCAGAAGTATCAACCTCACTGTCCAACTCTTACTCTACGTCTTTGAGTCATCTAACAAGACTAAGAATTTCTGTGCCATCAATAAATATATACTCAGAGCTATAACCCAGTTGCAAAACAACGCTTTTGTTCTTATCCTAGGACAAACCTCTCTATGGGCATCAACAGAACAAATGCCAGCTCCCATTACAGCATAAAACAAAACAGGTTTCTCAGGTAAGAATGTGCTGGGATGCACACAGTCAATGACGGACTTCAGCTACAGAAGATGTCTCAGCAATTCAGCAGCAGAACTCCTGAGAGTGCTCTAGCAAACATGCTAGGTTTTGGTCCTTTAAAAAAAAAAAAAAAAAAAAAAAAAAAAAAAAAGAAATTTAAAGAAGCTCTCACCTGTGCTGGTCAGCCATAACCATCGGCATTAGTGTATAGACAGCAGTTTCATTATCTGTGAAGAAATTAAAATCACTCCATTATCATAAAGAAATCTGTTATGTCAAACAAATTCATTTAGCACCAGTTATTTACCTTTTAAAGTGTCCGTTGTTCAATGGATCATTCTTTTAACATGGGTTATACATACCTGAAGTTTCATTATAAAAAGCCACCATACTTAGATAGAAGAGGTAATTAACAGAAACGCAATACATGAAATTTCAATGTGGATTTTTTCTTTCACAAAGCAATAGTTACAGAACTTTCAATGGAGCATCAATTTCTTTAAACTGACAATTCTGTTAATTAAGTCAAGGAATTTTAGAAATGTGCATTAAAAAAAAGTAAATAGCTCCTTTTAAAAAGAAGCAAGTTCCAAGGTGACTTCCATATTCATGATACCTATGAGTTTGCAGAAGCGATTTCTTTGAAGTAAGATACTCCATAACCATTTCTGTCTCTAAATTTGAACACCTGAATGCAATAAATCTCATTTTTATTTCTAATCAGTTCCATATTCCCCTCTGAAGGCAAAGGAAAAGGCCAGAACACAAAGATCCAAGTCAGCGGTAAGATCAGACCAACAGTCCCTGTCAGTACTACTGCCCACTGCACGGGCACAACGTGCCTTGTTTGGACACTTAAGAGACTTTCTGGAGTAAAATATTATTTTACTAGTTCGACAAAACATAAAATGCTTTCATGTATAGTAATTATTAATAATTTATTATTATTGATGTATAATGATTATATTTTCTTGCTTGAAGCGGACTAGCACTGCTGGAAGCAGAATCTCCACAGAACTCTTCATACAGATGCCAACTTATGACAGGAGAGACCATACTTTCTGAGAACCCACGTATATGTTTCCAGGAATCGGAAATATAGTACTGTTCTCATAAAACTTTTATTTTGAACATTTCTCATCATCATCTTAATTGATTCAAATACCAAAGTTACAAACAATCAGAACAGGAAGAATTAAAACAGGCACAAACAAGTATAGCTTCTCCTATGTTTTATATAATATGCTTCTATACATTCACTACTTCCACTAGGTAGGTGAGCGGATGTTTACCAAATACTAAAAGAACAATTCTCCAGAGTTATCAAGTGGGGCCAGAGAAACCATTACCATGCTGCAGTTGTTATTCATTATTATTCTCCCATGGTGCTCCAAGATGAGCACCGCTACCCACTATTTGAAGCTGCCTGACCATAGCTAACAAAAGAAAGTAGCAATGCTAATCTATCATCACCTTTGAACGCTGAAAAGAGATGTCATTCAAATTCAAATCACATTAATTCTGTTATTTATAAAAATTAAAAAAAAAAAAATCAATGTGGTTTAGAGTGGACACAAATCTCTCAAACCACCTAATGATGTTTCAAAGCTGCCTAGAATCATTCTAACCAGCACCAAGACCAGGAGTTTGAACTGTCTATAGATTATTCCTTACGGCAGAGCTCTGTGAGCATCAGCTAACTTTATTCCCAAAACATACCACTAGAATTTCACTGCAGGGGGTAGGGCAGGTGGCAGGAGCAGGCCAGGCTGGAACGGAGGGGACATGCACAAAGGGAAAGCCCTGGAAATAAACTAAATAGCTGCTAAATAAAGATACTAACTGTGGGAAAGATTTTATCCCTTTTTATAAATGGATCCATCATTAGCTCCCAGTATATAAGAATTAAAACAAATTTCTTCCTTCGGCTCTGTTCCACAGATCTCTTGGCAGAACGATAAAGCTCTCCAATGGAAACAAAAAACAGAACCTGAGAACACCAACTAAATCTAAGCACGACATCCTTACGTATTTCCACAATCACACACTACTAAAGAGAAGAGACCAAAAAAAAAAGCCTTAAATACACCAGCACACTTAACTGAAATAGTAAATACTGATCCTAATTAAATTTAACTACATTGCAAGTATAGTGGTCTAGAAGGCGGCAATAGTTAAATACGAGTGTAGCTGGGCTATAAAAGGTGTTTATGGTACAGTTACAAAACTAGGCCCCTTCCTATTCCATTAACAGAATCAACACCGTGGAGCACATGCACATTTTCCCAGAATTTTTCTGTACAAAAATAACTAAAAGGGTGTGGAACTAAGAAGCTTCTGTGCCTATTTTTAGTAAATATTATCCTTATTCATAAACAAACTCCTATTGACTAAAGTAAAAGCACATGACACAAGGAAGAGAAAAAGCATTATATGCCTCATGCACATGCAGAACTTATTTGTTACACCTAACTCACTTGCATTTCAAGTCATTAACATCTAAAGACAAAAAAAAGCACCCAAAATGCAGAGTCAGAGCCAACAAAGGACCCAAAACCTACAGCTTTGGGCTGCAAGAGTTTTCAGGTGCTGAGCCTTAACAGCAGAATTCAGAAATTTGTGTCAAGCTCTTAAGTGCCCAGAAAATGCCTGCTGAAGGATGCTTCAAGAGTGATGAAAAAAGCAATACTGCTTCCTAGTGGCAAGGTCAGCTCAGGTAGTCACTGGCAACAGACTCCAGTGTTAATGCCTGGTTTAAAAAAAAAAAAGTATCACTTAAATTAGACATCTAGAATCCTGCCCTGATGAGATAAACGTTATTTTATTTCAGGAGACACTGGCTTGAATTTGGCAGAGATCACAACCTTACAGAAGTGTCAGCACCATCCAAATAATACCCTAACGGCTACAGCACATGCAAAGGAAGTTAAATATCTGGATTAAGCATCTTCTTCAGCATAAGGAAGATTCAAACATACATCTCCATTTCCTAAGAGAACACTGTGACTCTTAGTTTAAGGATGGAGAGGTCAACTATGTATCTTTCAAAGTAAAGGCACACCTTAAGCCACCTAACCACATGCCATACTAGAACAGTGCTGGCATTTCCTACGTTGATCCTGTCTGTACATGTTTGGAGTAAAACATTACAACCCAAACCTGCTTCTCAAGAAGAGTCTGGACAGGCCTGCATGAACCTAGGGAACACCAAGTTCAAGAAAGAAGACATGTAATGAGCCAAGACGTACCCAAAGTTAGATAGCCACCAGATTTTCTCGGAATGCAATTTGAGACTTCATGCCCGAGGTCCATTTATCTCCTTATTTCAGTCTGGCTGGGATTTGTTTCACGTAACTCTTAGAGAACACATAGGATTCACATTCCTTCTGCACTACAGGGCAAGAGAAGAACTTGTTCCAGAAGTCACAGGGCTTGCACTTGCACTACCACAGATAGAAATTACCTCCGAAGTGTAAGACAATCATGCCCAAGATAGGGAGAAAGCAGCTGAACTCAAATTCAGGATGGATTTGCCTACACTAATACTAGAGTAAATTTAAAGCAGCTCCAAGCGGCACAGTTTGTGCTAAGCATTATTCATATTACCACCGTCAGTTAGTGACACTGGTGCTAGCAGATGATTTCTGTAAGTGCTGCCCTTAACACTATCACACCAGTTTCCACTATTGCCATTCAAGGGCTTACAGGAAGCAATAAAATCTCTCTGAAATTTATCCCTCAGTTTTGTGACATTTACAAGCAATTGCCCTGGCTGACACTGACCCTGCTGATGGGTGACAGTAAGGACAAGGCATAGCAGCTCAGGGGAAAGTCCATGGGAGGGAAGTCCACACACAACAGACAGGAAGTCCAAACAGGGAACACACAGTGACAACAGAGTTATTAGTCCCTGACAGACAGGCAGGACTCGTCTGTAAAAACAAACCCTGAAGAAAGTACAATGGCAGTACACGACAGAAGAACATAAACTTCTGCCTATCCAAAAGCTTTTGCAGGGATAGCCCTCCCAGAAACTGCACCTGGCTGGAACACTAAACTACTTGCTAGAAGAGCCTGAAGCTGTATTTTCAAACCCATCCCGATATCGGGGGGCTAACACTCACGTGAAGTGGTTTAGAGCCAAAAAAATCAGGCTGTGAGCGGTGACAGTGACTTACAACACCTTTTCAAGCAGGATTCATCATTACAAGAAAAAAATACACAAAGATTTTCCATCACTAGTATATCACCGACACAGCACCTAACAAAGGCTTTTTAGCCGGATAAGGAGAGGGTCCAGCACCCCAGACCACCCGCTCGCCCGGGAACCCGGGCCGGCAGCGGCGGGCAGGGGCACCCCGCGCCCCATGTCC
>NW_010427220.1:1541-2045 GCF_000710305.1 Buceros rhinoceros silvestris | reverse complement strand
CCAGTCGTGTAAACAAGAATCTATTGTCTATCAATAGAAGAGTACTGTCGGAAATAAAAGGGGTTTTTGCTGCACATCATATTGGTGTTAGAGTGATGCTCCGTCCCAGCATGTGAGATATCGCCGCATAGTGGGGGCTCATCTGCTGACCTGATTTGCCTGCAGAACTGATCGATCACGGGAGCTGCGAGCCAGATGGCTGATCCGGTAAGGATTGAATCTTAACTTTTGAAAATGCTGGGGGAAGACCGTGGCTGCCCGGAGGGGCAGGCTGCCGACAGAAAGGCAGGGGGGACGTCCCAGGAATTTGGGAGTTTTTTGTTTGTTTGTTTATTTCGCGGTCATGGAGAGTGCTGCATCGGCACAAGTAAAAGCTGTCTTTAAAACTTCAAAGGCAATAACAAAAAGGGGCGGGACCCCTGTACACAGAGGATTAAAATGTACTGTTTACGAGCTTAAAGCTAACGCTGCAAAATTAGCAATTGCCTGGAGATTACTTTTAGA
>NW_010427220.1:999-1376 GCF_000710305.1 Buceros rhinoceros silvestris | reverse complement strand
ACAGAGACACAGGCTGCAGCTGCTAAACCCTCCTCAAACCCCCCCGTGAGGGGACAATCCAAGACTGACACGCCTTCAGCAGCTGCGGAGCAATTTAGCCGTTTATCTCTCCACGGCCCCCTGACAAAAACATGAAAGGGCAATAAATTACCATGGAATGCGAAACTTCTCCCTGATAAGACCCCGGCGCAGCAGCTCGCAGAGATTCAGGCGGCAGCGGTTAGTAGGAAAAGCTCTTCTAATGTTTACCCACGAAGAGATTTACAGCCTCCTGCACTCCTCACTTACCCTCCCCTGCCCCCGGAAAGCAATGAATCAGTGGGCGAAGCTGAGTGTGTGGTTGAATCTGTGCCATCGGAGAGACAGGCTCCGGGAGT
>NW_010427220.1:0-839 GCF_000710305.1 Buceros rhinoceros silvestris | reverse complement strand
TGTGAGGGGGGTGCGGATCGTACAATTAAAACTGTGTCACGAGAGGAACAGACACCATCTTGGGGACTGTCTTCCCAGAAGCCGTGGAGAAAGAGACGTTTCTGGACACTCCCCCTCCCACCCGCCTTCAGTGACAAGCATCCTGTGAGCCAGCATCCTTCCCGTCAGAGGATACTACCGGCATTCAAAATTAGCGCCGGCACATATAAACCATGATTTATCTACAGTTTCTCCGTTTTCACTGCTGAGCTCAGATTTATGGTTCTGCATTCCACAGCGGGCAGCGAGGAGTCACCTTTGCCCGGCAACTAATACAAAACTTCATCACCGCCTGCTCTAAAGTGGGAACTGTGCTCACAGCTGCATTTACAACAAAAGCTGCTCCGAAACGTTTTGGAGGTGGAAAGAACGGACATTTTAGAACTGACTGTCCAAATTGTAAGCATGCTGCTGCAGGTTCAAAGTGACCCCAAGTACAAGACATCACCAACTACTGAGACCACAAAAAAAACCCCAAAAGAAAACAAAACAAAAAAAAAACCAAAAAAAAAAAACCAAACCAAAAACTAAGGGCGTGAGGATACAAGCACTGCCAGCAGAAGTGTCATTGACAGGATTCCCACTGCAACAAGGGGTAGCACCGGTCTGGACATCGCCCTTGCTGTAGAGGTTACGCCATCCAACGATCAAAATCCAAGTAGTACCTTCCGGCAAGAAAGGCCCGATTGGACATGGACTGAGTGCCTTGCTCCTCGGTCGCTCCTCCGCAACTAAACAAGGCATTATCATGCTTCCTGGGGTCATCGACGCAGACTATGTAGGGGCAATACACATCATGC
>NW_010427219.1:707-43826 GCF_000710305.1 Buceros rhinoceros silvestris | reverse complement strand
GCAGTGCCCTATGACCCTGAAGACACCCAAAAGTTACCTGACACAGGTGCTCTGAGGTGATCCTGAGGAAGAGACTTATGTAAAGGAGTTCAAAGAATCTCAGCCCAAATACTGAAAAAAGGTGGGGACACAGACAGCAAAAGGGATCTCGGCATTGCACCATGTTGGAACATTCCCCCGCTCACGCTGAGAGACGGGCGCCGGTGCCACAGGTTTTCCATGGTGGTACTTCTCTCTCTCTGTCCCTCTCTCTATCTCTCCTCTCTTTCTCTTTCCTCCATTACCCTTTTGTATCTGAGTGTAATAAAGAGCAAACATATGCGCTTGACCCCATTTATTTCTTAATTCTGTTACCAAGAAATCACGCCTTTCATGATCGGGTTTTTACGAGATCACGACATATACTCACAAAATAATTTTTATCATATATTGAAACTGAATATGATATATTCCATCTTTCTCCTCTGCCTAGACCTGTGCGTTCTGGATGAGGGCATTTATTGGTTGAAATGGATTTATGATCTATCTGTCAGAGATAAATATTTGTAAAGCAGTAGTTTTCTGGCAAGACAAAAAAAGAAATGGTTGTCTTTTTTTTTTGCATTATCCAAACTGATCCTTTATTTCTTTCTGACCATTTTTACTCTACAAAAATACTTTGCTTCTCACCTCTTTGTCTGTATTAGTTATATCCTGCAGGAAACATTCAAAACCTAAGTAAAACATCAATTAATTGTGCTTTAGTTACTCTTCATTTATATATTTTTTAAAAATCCTAAAAAATAAGTACTTTTTGATAAAACTGTAGTCTTCTGGAGTTCTATGGAACACAATTCTTTTAACCTCATTCCAGCCACCTCAAAATTTCTGTATATTCTTTATTTAGTGAAATTTCCTGTAATCAGTGCACTTACACATAGGAAAGCTATGATGGATTTACATAAGCATTTGTAGTTAAAACAAAAATCAGAAGTCATTGCCATATTAAATCATACTCTTATGCACATTTTTTTAAAATAAGGCTTGAGCACCTTAAAAGTCAACAGTCTTAAACGGAGATGATAGGGTTTAAAATAACATAAACAGTATTTTAGATGTCTGATATTTTTAGAGAAAGGAAACTTTAATCTGCAATTTTAAGACTACCGTTTGGAATATGTTACAAATAGCAACATAAAGATACTGAAATGAAAAAAATTAATAATTTTACATAATTTAAAAATATTATGATCAAATTATTTATTTTCCTATGTCATATGAAGTGTTTATTTCATTGAATAGAAAAAAATCACAAGAACTAGTCAGTTAAGCAGTTCATCTATCAAAGTACTGACTGCTAAGACTTTTTCTTCATTTTCTATCAAATTAAACTAGTGCAAAATTTACCTAATCCAATAATCTGATTCAAGCTTCCAGTAATCAAACCTCATCAGTGTCATGTAATGTCAGGCAAATGGTTCAACTAGTTTCTCCTATTTATATCTTCTCAATTCAGTTGCAGAATAGTGAAAAAAGAGATGAACCCAAACGAAAAAAGTAACATTTTTGATCACCCTCACTAACATATATCTTTTATAGAGCTGAACCCCTATAAACTCTAAGCATCTGTCATTTGGGATCCAGTTGCTTTGCTGTGTAAAGAAAATTCTGTTTGTACTTTGTTACATTCCACTCCTTCCCACATTTGCTTCTGTATTGACTACACTAAATCATGCTACAAAATTGCCAAATTGATCTTACATTAATTTATATCACATCAGAACTCTTCTGTTTCCTTTATTGTTCTCATACTTCTTCCTCGTAATTTCTTTTTTCTTTGAATGAGTCACATCCTTTTTCATGCCTACATGCATCTTGCCAAGATATAGCCAGTTATAGAAGTACAGACAGGACAGTGCGAGCCTAATACACCTAGGTAGGAAAAAGGTATGTCAAGAAAATACTTGGTAACAACATAATAAAAATGCATATTCTATTCTAAGAATTGTTTTAAAGTAGTTCCTCCTGTAATTAAAATTTGTCTTCTTTAAACTTTGCAAATGAAGAAAATGTTGTTACAAAATCAAACCCCATGTAACAAGTGACCTTTTCCACATAAAGCATACATGACTAGAAGAGCATATGATCTTAATTATGTCCCAAAAAATTTTCAGACTGATGTAGGAACTCTAAAATATCTGGATTTGTTCCATGTTACTTTAAGAACTAAAGTTACTGAGTTACTTTTACCTCTCCAGACTTCAAAAAAGAAAATATTCCATTGTTACTTGTCTTGTGAAAATGATTTTATGTATTATACAGCACAACTTATTTTGAGAAATCTCAACTGGTCTACAGAAAAACTTGATATTGCTTTACCAGGGCTACAGTGCTAAATAGCAAAAAAGTAAAAGAAGAAAAAAAAAAAAAGGAGAAATGGAAAAAAATAGAAAAGAAAAAAAATTTAAAGAAAAAGTATAAAGAAAAAGAAAAAAGAGAAAAGAAAAAAGGAAAAAGAAAAAAAGAAAAAGAAAAAAGAAAAAAGAAAAAAGAAAGAAGAGGAAAAAGATTAGGATTTTCTATGCAATAGACTAGAACGGACTAGAATGGAGTATTTCAGTTGCCAGTGACTTACAACGATCATGCAGTCCCACTGCCTGATCACTTCAGCGCTGACAACATGTTAAAGCATGTTGTTAAGGGCAGTGTCCAAATGCCTCTTAAACACTGACATGCTTGGGACATAGACCCCCTCTCTAGGAAGCCTGTTCCAGGGTTTGACCATCCACCCATTAAAGAAATGCTTCCTAATGTCCACTCTAAACCTCCCCTGACACAGTTTTGAGCCATTCTCTCACATCCTATCAGTGGATCTCACGGGAGAAAACATCAGCACCTTCCTCTCTATTTCCCTCCTCAGGAAGCTGTAGAGAACAATGAGGTCACCCCTCAGCCTCCTTTTCTCCAAACTAGACAAGCCCAAAATGCCTGGCTGCTCCTCATAGGACATTCCCTCCAGCCCTTTCTTTCACTAGCTTTGTTGCCCTCCTCTGGGTGCATTTGAGTACCTTCACATCCTTCTTAACTGGTGGGGCCCAGAACTGCACACAGTACTCAAGGTGAGGCTGCACCAGTGCTGAATGCAGAGAGATAATTAGATAATCGCCTCTTTTGACTGGCTGGTTTTACTGTATTTGATGCACCCCAGGATACAGTTTGCCCTCTTGTCTGCCAGGGCACACTGCTGACTCATATTGAGCCTGCCATGAATCGGCACCCCCAGATCCCTTTCTGCAGAGTTGCTCTCCAGCCACTTCTCTCCTGCATCCAGTGTTACTCTGTCCCAAGTGCAGAATCTGGAATTTGGACTTGTTACATTTCTTGTCATTAATTAGTGTCTAATGCTCTAATCTATCCAGATCCTTCTTTAAGGACTTCTGTCCCTCAAGAAAGTCGACAGCACTTCCCAGTTTGGTTTCATCAGCGAACTTGCCTATGGTACATTCAACTCCTGCATCCAAACCATTGATAAACACATTGAACAGAACTGTCCCTCTAGCTGAACCCTCAGGAATATCACTGGTGACTGGTCACCAGGCAGACATCGCTTCATTCACTACAACCCTTTGAGCTCTGCCCTTCAGACAGTTCTTCATCCAATACTCCATGAATCTGCTCAGTACCAAGTATGATCTTCATAATTTTTTCAGAAACTGAGGTTAGACTAACTAGTCTGTAGGTCCCTGGGTCTGCCCTCATACCTTTCTTGTAGACTGGAATAACACTGGCTAGGTTCTAGTCAGCAGGGACCTCCCCACAATCCCAAGACCTTTGGTAGATAGGTGAGAGGGATTGTGCTGTAACATTCACCAGCTCCTTCAGTATTCTTGGACGAATCCTATCAGGCCCCATGGGCTTGTGAACATTCATTTGATACAGCCGGTCCCTTACAGTTTCAATGCCCACAAATGGAAAGCTTTGGTAGATAGGTGAGAGGGATTTGGCTGTAACATTCACCAGCTCCTTCATTATTCTTGGACTAATCCTATCAGGCCCCATGGGCTTGTGAACATTCATTTGATACAGCCGGTCCCTTACAGTTTCAATGCCCACAAATGGAAAGTCAGTGTACACACTCATGGTCCTCTGACTCAGAGAACTGGGCAGCCAGAGGTCTATCAGTATTATTAAATGCAAAAAAAAACCAAACCTTGAATGCTTTACAGTTTCAATGCCCACAAATGGAAAGTCAGTGTACACACTCATGGTCCTCTGACTCAGAGAACTGGGCAGCCAGAGGTCTATCAGTATTATTAAATGCAAAAAAAAAAACAACCTTGAATGCCTCCACTTTTTCTTCATCCCTATTAGTCATATGACCATCTTCAATAAGTATTAGTCAAAGGTTTTCTTTAGACCTCTTTTTGCTATTAATGTACTTTAAAAAGCCCTCTTGTTATCTGACACAACACTGGGCAGCTTCAGCTCTAATGGAGCTTTGGCCTTTCATGTCTTCTCCCTGCATGTACAAACCACAGCGCTGTAATCTTCCTGCAAAGTCTGACCTTGCTTCCGGAGATCATAACATTTCTTTTTCTGCTTTAACTCCACAGTAGTTCCCTGTTCAGCCAAGGTGGTCTTCTGTCCTGCTTGCTTCACTTACCACACAGTGGAGTTGCCTGCTCCTGTGCTTCTGAAAGATAGTTCTTAAATTTGACCAGCACTCGTGGACCCCTAAGCCCTCAAAGGTAGATTCCCAATAGCTACTAAATAGCTACCTGAGTAGCTTAAAGTTTTCTCTCCTGAAGTCCAAGGTAGCAACACTGCTGACTTTTTTTCTCATTATGGCAAAAATTTTTAATTCAAACATTTCCTGATCACTGTGGCCAAGATAGCCACCTATCATCACATCTCCCATGAATCCTTTTCTAGTCACTAGCAGCAAGTCTAGGAGGAGAACAGGAAACTATGACCCATAGGCCAAACATTTCTATTTGAGAGCAGCAGCACAGTGAAATGATTCTCCTTTGTTTACTGGCTTTGTAAGAAGATAGGACTGCAAGGATGTTCCGGTTCATTAGGTTTGAGTCCCTGGCTGCTGTACTTAAATATATCATACAGTTATATCCACAAATACACTGATTCTCAATATAAATCCTTCTACATCTTTACAAGTTGCTCCAATATCTATTTAAAAGATCAAAAATATTAATCTGATTTTTAGCCAAGATAATTCATTAAAACTTCTTATTTATTTGTGAATTGGGGCTGTTCAAATTCTCCCCATGGGAAATTTTCTCCATTCTGTAGGCACAAGTCATTGCTATAGCAATCTGCTTAGCTGCATATCTGGATTTGCATAGAAAAAATGGGAGATACTTGAGCAGTTGTAAGCACAATAAAAAGCTTTCAGACTCACAGCCGGATTGCCTAGTGGCAAGCTGCCAGCAGATTTCCAGTAAGAAAGTTGTGCCTTAAGAAGTTTTCCTTCCTCGTTAATGATTTCCTCTCAATGAATTTATAGAAACAATGCTACACTAACATGATTTGGCAAATTTAAAACACGCCTCCTCTGGTTTTACCCTTCTAATTGATATGTATCACAAACAAGCAAGATCAACAACGATATGCAGAAATACCCCTGCCCATTCACATTTGGTAGGGCTGTGTCTAGGAATATGTCTCATGTGCCTCGTGGCTGAAATATTTGCTACCAACATTTCTACTGTTGGACTGACATCAGCAGGCAATGTAAAACTCCAAATGCCCTTTCTCCGGGGAACATTTTTCTTCAAGTTACAGTAAAAACAGGAAAACAAACAGAGTGCACACACAGGAACTGGTTAGTGTGTATGCATACTCAGGAGTAAATTGATTTACTTGGAGCAATATTTTTAATATGCCTCACAAATAAACATTCATAATGGTTGACATCTTAGAAATGCAGGTAGCATTTGTGCTGTTTGATGATAAATGGACAGGGAGACATGTTCTGAGGTGAGCAGTCTCAGCAGCCCATATACATTTTGCTTTCTTAGGGCCAGATGGTGAGAAATGCTAATGTAATGACCTTCTCCCTATAGATTCAACCACCTGCAATCCAGCAGGCAATGTTGTTAATGTACTGCTGGCCATATAATTGCTGAACAGGTGTCTTCCAGGCAAAGAATGCAGCACGAAGAAGCTTCCAGGGCAGCTGCATTATTGTCCTGGTTTGAGCTAGAACAGCTAGAACAGAACTCATCCTGTTCAGTGATTTCATTGTGTTCAGTGATTTTCAGCTCTGTCTCTGTCAAGTCACTGCACTCTCTGAAGTTAACAGTGTCTTTTTGCAGTGTCTGCTTCTAGAAGTGAGACAGCATTTGATGTTTACAGTTACTACCAGGGGTTGGTGAGCAGAAAGGATCTTGCTTATAGCTGCTCCTGTGCAGACCAAGGTCACTGCTAAGTCCTGTGTGCCATGGTGGGGGTGCAGTAAGTGAGAGGCTGCACCTGTGGGGAGGAGCAGACAGGACAGGTGATCCTACACTGACCAACAAGGTGTCCCATCCCATAGACGTCATATTCGGTATAAAGCTGAGGGATCACAAGGGTCAAGCTCTCTCTTCCTCAATGCTTGGCATCCAAGGAGGAACTCTGTCTATTCTGCCTTCAATCCCAATCCTTGAATTCTTGAATTCAGCTCCTGAATCCGGTTCCCATCTGCCACTGAGTCCAGTCTGGTACTTCCCCAGCACCTGCTCATGGCATCAATGGTGACAGAGATGTAATTGCCATGAAAGGGACTGGGTTCGAAATTAGGGTTTTTTTACATATTTATATGTATTTTATTTTATTATTATTTCAGTTTTCTTTTTCAATCCATAAGTCTCTCTTCCTTATTCCCTTTCTCGTCATCTTTGAGAAGGGAGAGGGGCTAATAGAGAGCATCTGTCACTTCTCTAGTGGCCATGCAAACATATGTTTGCCTGGGGTTACATAGATATATGCATATTTTAGTTTTCAGTTTTGTAATGGGAAGTGGTGCAAGTAGGGAAGAAGGAATAAGGAAATAAAAACATTAAGAAGTCAAATTACAGATCATTACCTACCCAATCCAAAATACAATGGAATAAAGCCCGGCCCTTAAAGTAATAAAAAACAGATGGTGAGCTCCCCCCCTGCTTTTAATGAAACCAAGTATTATGCTTATTTTGAATGTGGTCCTTTGTTGCTCTGAGGTTTGGTTCGTTTTTTTTTGAAAACTTCATTCCTTGCCTAATGTTATTTCCCTATGTTATTTTCTACAAACATTTCATTCAAATTTTCTGTTGATGTTGTGGTGGTCATAGTTTTTTTTTGTGGAAAGTATTTTGGAAATTTTTAAGACCGGTTTTTTACAGAACTGCATACTTACAGGATGCTGTTTTAACAGTATAAATAGATCTTAGTTCAGTATAGTATAACTCCTTTGTATGTCAGAATGTGTTTTATTAGCAATGTACACTGTGAAAAGAGCAAGAACTGATGAAATAAAATCAGTACCACTTAGGAACGCATACAAGTACTAGGCGACATCCTGCTCTTTCCATCAAAAAAAACCCCCAAAACATTTCTATATATCATTATACTTCCTTTAATCAAAGCCATTAATCCCCTGAAACACGTATTTAGGACAGTGAATTTCAATCTCTCTAGATTTGCTGGCTCCTTGACTCTCACCCTTTATAGCTGTGAAACTCCTCCATAACAAATGGAAACCTCTCCCAAAGCAATATGCTTTTCATATTTAGATTCCACAGATTGCTAAGAAGTTGCTGGACTGCGTATTTACTTACAGTGAAGAAAATGTGCCACACATCATATGTGACAAAGAATGAACAAGACTTCCTAGCAATGCACAATCTCAAAAGAAACTAACCCACAGAATGGCTATGCAATGACAAAAATCTCCATGCTAGCAGCCCCTCAGAGCTGCTGCTCCATCACTGGGCCTTTTGTGTATCTTTTAGGGCACGAGGAGGACATTGAACACATATTTACCATTGGCTTGTTTCTCCCAGGAGAGCAATTTTGAATCTTCATCAGGTATGACTCCAGGTCTCATTACGAGACTAGAAAACCTTCACATTTCTCTCCAGTTAAGGAAACTGGGCTGCTGTGACTTATTACTTTAATACTAAACTGCTGTTGCATCACTGTTCCCTTTGTGCTTTTTTTGTTATTATTTTATTTGTATTTATTAATTACTACTATTGTTACTCTTACATTCCTATATAGAACCTCATTTGGTTCTTAAGAAAATAAAATAAATTATGTGTTCTCCAAAAATCTAACAGGGGACTCTGCGAACCTCTCAACATTATTTTAGTAAAGTTATTATCCTCATTAGTAATTTATTCTACCTAACACAAAAAATAATAAAAATACTCTTACAAACTTATGAACAGCCAGTGATAGTCATTGTCCTGCTACATGTCTTTAGTAACGCAGAATGGACACTCTCAAAGAATATGCTGTTAGAACAGGAATAGGAACAGTGTAACGCATGTGTGCTATTTACCTAATATGGTCCACGTAATTTCCTCACATGGACTTTATATCTCACTTTTGAAATCAAGTGAAGTCTAGAAGTCCTTACAAACATTTGTTCTTGTTTTGCCATGTTAAGCTTTTTTTTTCCCCCAGATTTCTTTGTGAAAGAAAACAAAAATTTTCATATGGAAAACCAAAGATCAAGGATTTAAGTCCATAAATGAAGCACATCATTTAAAGAGTAGGTTTTGAGCTGAGTATTCTTTCTTCATATCGTCTCTCATTTTGTTGAAATAAAGTCTGTTCAGTTTTCCAAATACTGTACCCTACACTTCATAAGCCCTCTTAAAATCACACAAGAAGAAAAAAAAAAAAATAATTCCAGGCTATTGTGTTTTCAAGAACCCACAAAAAGAGAACGGTAATAAAGACAAGAAATGTGACCTGGTAGAATAAACAGTGGTAGCTCTGAAGGCACACTTATAAAATTAATTCCATATGAATTAATCAGAGAATATAATTAAAGAATTTTAATTATCCTCTTCAGAACTTTTAGGAAATTTTTCTGTTACATACATGCTGATGGCAAATTGTAGCTTCCCCCAAATACTCTTTTTGCAGGAACACAATAGTTTGAGCATAATTTTAATTTTAATTGGTGAAATGGTCTCAATTCCAGCAATTTTTCAGCAAAAGCAGTAGCCCGGTGCTAAGTTCAGCAATACCTTAAGTTAGCCTTCCTGCATGTAGTAAGACCTATTTCTTTTTTTGAGGAGGAAGTGATGAACTTTCAGTCTTTCCCATCGGAACTGCTCTACTTGATATAAATAGTCTTTGGGAAAAGGGGAACAAAATGTGCCTCTACAGGTCAAAGCTTCTGACACAAGTCTGACAGAAATAGTCTCATATTGAAGTCTCTCGTCACAATCAGAACTTGACTCTGTCTTCCTATCTGACTAACATCATCAGTGTGGTTCCAGTTATGGCCAGCAAAGTATTTTCTTGTTCTCTTTAAAACCAGAACAGCACAGATATTTCAAAGGTTCCAGAAGAGCTTGAAATTATTTATACTATAACTCTGATGGTAAGGGAAAATAACTTTCCACCTTTGCCTCTTGCCCTTTGGCAGTATTATCTTCTTTTTCTTGTTTAAATACTTACACTTAACTGAAAAAAGATTATACAACTAGCTGATGTTTGGACCAGTTGTTTGATATGGGTACCTGTTCGCAAATAAATATTTCCTTTTTTTCATCATTGCTATAATTATTTTAATACAACTTTCATTTCTATTTCAACTATGCTTAGCTACACACATAAGTGGAAGAGGTCTCTGGTCTTCAATAATTGGTTTTTCCTCTATGTCTTCGTAAATACTACTTTTTCACTGAGTTATTAAAACAAACTCAGCATGCTATTTATACTTTTGTCTGACAGAATGTGCAGAAGGAATTTCTCAGGTGAATTTTATTGCAAATTCAAGTGTTATTCTTTTGTATTGCTTTTTATTATTATTATTCACCTGTTTTTCTTTATATTTATTTCTTTTATCTTCATGGAAATATGCAAAACAAAATCCTCAGTGAAGTTACCATACTATCCAAAGAATACTGGTTTTTGGTTGTTTGTTTTTTGTCTTTGTGGGGTTTTTTTTGTAATCTGAAATATGGAGACTAGTTTACAGAATGAACAGTTTTGACCACTCCCATTAGTTTTCGACTCTGTGCTCACCACTCTAATCCATTCTTGAGATCTTGAGCAAGCAAGCAACAGGAATACACGGCAACTTCTACCTTAACTTTCTTCAAACTTCCCCAATAAAGTACATTTTAATTGCACAAATATGATCCCAAATATCGATATTTTCATTTCAATGCTTTTTTTTTGGATTCATTGTACAAGCTCAGTTTGCGTTTTTGACCTCTTGACATAAGTTAGTAGTCAGTGAATTGAGAATTCCCACATGCAAGAAAAAAGGGACTGAGATGTTTATGTCAGTTCCAGACCATATAAGTAAATGCTACTAATGTTACTTTCTAGGTCTGCGATTTAGTTGCTCTGCATATTGTGCAGTGCTTCAGATAGATGCCTGTAAACCACTTCTGCTGTTCCTTAGGGCAAGTATATAAAATCCACCTGTTCCTTAGGGCAATTATATAAAATTAATTAACAAAGTTCAACATACTGATAATCTACTCTATTACATTTGAGAGTTTCACTTGCAGAAATTTCTAACCATAGAGAATTGAAATATAGTGTAACTCAGTGCTCCTATTTATTTTTGTCAGGACCCTTGCCCAAGAACTGAGTCAGTTCATGCGAAGAGAGGGGAGAGTTCTTCTTCTCTGACTTTAACAGTGTTTTTGAAGCAGCTAAATAGGAAGCTTGCAGAAAGGCAAAGAAACAGTAGAAAGGAAACAAAGAAGACTAGGATAGCAAATAAGTCTCATACATACAGGAATTAGTAGGTAAGATATGAAGGAGTATATTTGGGGAGCTAGCAATCTAGGAAATTGGAGATCATGGAAACTAGTTTTGCAACAGGACATGAGGTGGAGAAAAAATATGATGGCATTGGAAAATAAGTTACAAATATTTTATCAAAATATTTTGAAATTAAAACAATGTAAAATTTTAATGAGCATTGTTATTTAAGGTAAAATCCCTTACAATATAGTTTTTTGCATTTAGAACTCATAGAAACCTCATGGAATCACAAATACAATTGACTAAGGAATAAGTAAGATATTATTCATTATTATTTTCCTATTTTAGAAACGTAGAATTATAGAATGCTTGGGAAGGGAACTTCAAAAGTCATACAGTCCAATCCCCTTGCAGTGTGCAGGGATATCTTCAACAAGATCATGTTGATCAGAGTCTTTTCTAACCTGACCTTGAATGTTTCCAGGGATTAGAATTGTACTAGAATTCTCTGGGCGACCTGTTCCAGTGTTTTACCACCCTCACTGTAAAATTTTTTTCCTTATATCTAGCCTAAATCTCCCTTTTTTTTTTTTTTAGTTTAGAACCATTATCCCTTGCCCTGCCACAACAGGACTTGCTAAGAACACTGTCCCCATCTTTCTCATAAGTTCCCCTTGTGGCTACTGAAAAGCCACAATAAGGTCTTCCCAGAGCCATCTCTTCTCCAGGCTGAACAACCCCAACTCTCTCAGCCTGTCCTCATAGCAGAGATGCTCCATCCTTCTGACCATTTTTGTGCCCCTCCTCAGTACCTGCTCCGACTGGTTCATGTCCTTCCTATGCTGAGGACTCTGGACTGGACACAGTACTCCAGGTGAGGTCTCACCAGAGTGTAGCAGAGGGGCCATGCTGGCCATGCTTCTTTTGTCACAGCCTAGGATACAGTTGGCTCTCTAGGCTGCAAGTGCACAATGTCAGCCCACGTCCAGCCTTTCATCCACCAAATCCTTCTCCACAGGGCTGCTTTCAATCCCTTCATCCCCTAGCCTGTCCTGATATGGAGAATTTTCCTAGGGGTTAATTCCATTGTAAGTGATGAAGATCCTACAAGGAAAAAGGAAAACCAAAAGCTGTATCTTGTAAAGAAAAAAAATCTTAGAAATTCAATTTGAAACAGAGGACAACAATACAGAATTACGAATTCTGCTAATTTCCAAGGAAGAGAAAATTTAATCAGGTTCTAGTGAAGCATGAAAAAGAGTAACCCACATGAAAGCTACTCCACTCCTCAGATTAAAATAAATAAATAAATAAATAAGTAAAATACATATTACATCTCCCTGCTCCCCAGAAAACAAAACCAAAAAAAAGAACATAACTCAGGGGAAAAATGACCACTTTTCAAGTATTCTTTGAGTGAAAATTTGGAATAAGAAGTCTTTAAAACATAGCTTAGGAGGTAAGTCAAGCGAAGACATAGCTATGAATGATGTGCATCAATTAGAAATCAAAAAGAATTTGGGGCAGTCCATCAGTTACTGAAATGGAAGTCTCAGAAATGTAAGTAAAGGCAACTAAAAATCTAGAAATTAAAGAATCCAAAATAAATCCTGATTTAATAAAGACTGACAGAGTTCATCTGCATGGGGTTACTGTAAAGCTTTTGAGACTGAAAACATTAGAGTTGGGTTTGTGTTTCTTTTATTTTTCAGTACAGGACAATTTCAGGGAATACATGCAATATGCACTGAAATCAGTCATTTTGCTAAATCTAATACATTGTCAATTTCTTCTGAAATCAATAACAGTACTTTCCAACTGATAGAATTGTATTTTTTGTATAAATAGATTTTCTTTCAAAACCTGCATTTGTAGAAGCCAGTAACTTTTTGTCAAAGTCAATACATTTTCATTTACATCAGTAAATTCATTTCTCAACTCCATTTTTTTCCAGTCAGAAGTACTTGCCCACCCAATGCATATTTCCACGCAACATATATCCGTTCAAGTTGACACAATGCAGCAGCATCTGCTATTCCGCTATGAATAAATATAATGTACTTTTGTGGAACTGAATGGATATTATTGAAAACAACACATCTGAAGTCATCACACTTTGCATTAAATCAGCATGGTGGTACTGCAGCCAAGATTTGCTATTTATTTTTCAGCTTCTGCTGAATCCATGCTCCTCTACATATTGAATAGACAGTGTTTTGCTGGACAAAACTTAAAGATAGTCGAATATATATTCAGGTATTTTCCAAGTGGAACTAAAATGCTTTCAGTAGTGATGGGAAAACCGGTTCTCATAGCTCAAGTAATTTTTCTTTCCTGTAATTTCAAATTCTTAGGACTGACAGGTGAAAGGCAAAAGTATTGAGAGACAAATCCCTTGAATTCTCATTAAAATCTCTTTCTCTTCCTTACTCACTAAGTGTGTCAGCCAGTGGTGGAAAAAAAAGTGCTTCTTTTGGGTACAGGTCCAGAAAGTACGAATAGAGATCTTTGTTATTTACATTCACACTATGGATCACCAGAGGGAATCCCTACCCAGTGGAAACCCAGACTATAATTTTTTTAATGTTTGATCTCAAAAGAGCTCCTTTAAAGTAAGCATAAGGATGTGAGGAGGTAAGATACTTCTCTGTACCTGACTCCATGTATCAGCACTTCTGTTAGTACTCTTCCTTGATTCCTTCACTGATGATCATCATTCTGTGTAACATCAAAGCATTTTCTGTTATTCAGATTTGAAGATGAGAGAAATGTCAGCACTCTTTCATGCCAAGGTACTGAGTCATTTGTCAGTCATTTTTGATGGTGCAAAGGTCATGTTTGAAGAAGTATTTGACAATGCTACATATTTCCCCCTTCTCTCTCCTTTGCAGAATTTAAAAAGTTGATGAGCAAAGAAGTGTTATAAAAAAGTTACTTGTGTATGAACTCTTGTTCCCAATTAACAAATAATTAGGAGGATTATCTTAAGCATATGTAATATAAACAGAAAGGGGACATTTTCTAAGCACGCTGTTTATCAAAAATGTTCAAATGGTGTTTAAAAGATTCTTATCTGACAGTAGCAAACAAAGTAAAACAGGAGCAGTTAGAGCTACCAAAGGAGAAATGGATTTCCTCTTAGTTTTGACTCACAATAAATTATTTGTTTTTCTACCTTAAGCTTTTTTCCCACCGAAAGTGACTGATTAAGGGGACTTTTAACAATTCCATGTAATAAGCTACAAAAAGATTTCAATCATATGGTTCTGCAAATTGATTATTTAATCACAGATTAAAATATCAGTCAGTATGTACATGGAACTAGCTCCATCTCTGCAGCCTTTCTACAGTGGACAGTAATATCCAGGAAAAAAAAATACCGATTATGATTTCACATAAGGATTTATATTTTCATTATACTGTTTGACCTTAGGCTGCAGATATTTATTCAATACAATTTCTTATAACTACCATACTAAATGTAACCTTAATGATGCTCCACAGTTTTGAAATGCAAATTATAATCTGTTTATGATTCTTGATTGTGCAAATTAAGCCTAATTAAGTCTTTTCTATTCAGGGAAACATTAGGCATTGTAGGAGGATTTTTTTTTATTGAAAAAGCAAGGTCAATATAAACAATTAAAAAGAATTTGTTGCTGAGCAGTCTGAAAATGTTATTTCAAATGCTGTTTATTGGATTCAATTTAGGAGTTCCCCACTGGTTAATTTTTGAAGCTCATTTATGAGAACTGCAAGCTTCACAGTGTCCTGGAATCTACCGCTTTGTTAAATTAAGATAAAAAAAGACATACCTTTATAAACTAAAGCATGTAAGCTTTCATACCATAAAATTAAAGTTTTTTGCTAGAAAAGTATTTTCTACCTTTTCCCCGAACATAGATATTTCTCTCTGACAAATGCACGCTATATTGTAAGGATTTGCAAAAAAGAAGTTTAAGGTATTGTCCATAGAAAAGAGAGATTTTTGAAAATATTTTCACAAGCCACAATTTCTTAATAATTTTATTGATTTATTAGAATAATATTTATTTTCTCTGTATATACACCATTTGGACTTAAGACAAAGCTTGTCTGTACTGAGATATTATAAATAGAGTAAAACACCCAGTGAAGAAATGGAAGCAAGAACTGTCATTTAATATTTAACTGAATGGGCTGCAACAAAATTTGGACCATGAAGGACTGCTACAAATCAGATAATAAAATTCTAACAGATATGCTTACATTAAACTTCCCTGCCATTTTTAAGTTTTGATTCTTTAAAAGTGTTTGCAACATATATAACATTATAGCCATATATATTTATGCTAAAGTATGAATGTTTCAGCAACAGATTTTTGAGGATGATTAAATCGGCATTGTGACTTCACCACTTCTTAATAGTAAAATTTATCTGAATTCAGAAATCTATTGGTTACAATGACCTTCAATGGTCTATAATAATATTTTTTCTCCCCTTACTCCATACCCCCATCCCTGTGACCTGATGCTCCATCCACTCCAAATGTTGCCATTGTGTCGGAAAAAATGCCACCACTAAGGAAAAGACTCTGGTGAGTATTTTTTTCTTAACTTTCCTCTATACAATCTCATTCAGAGGAGACCTTCGAAAACCTTTCCTTTCCCTCCTTCTTTCCCTTCCTTCCTTCCTGCGGCACAAAAGACAGGCCCTCAGAAGTATCTGATAAACATCAGGTGCTACCCCCCAGGGTTATTGGCACATCAGAGTCTGGGCTCCTTTAACTGCCTCCTGTCAGCGTTGACTGAAAATGACCACAGCTCACACTCGACCAGGGTATAAATGGAGCCCTGCTGGAGAACCATTTTGAGTTGGTTCTCCTCGGAGCACAGAGTCTGGGCTCCTTTAACTGCCTCCTGTCAGCGTTGACTGAAAATGACCACAGCTCACACTCGACCAGGGTATAAATGGAGCCCTGCTGGAGAACCATTTTGAGTTGGTTCTCCTCGGAGCAGCAGGTTGTGCAGTTGGAGACTCTCCCCTTGGATCGGGACTCCCTCAAGGATACTTGCTGGGACTCCCCTCAGATTAGGACACTGTCCGAGCCTATCTCCCTGGGACTGAGTGACCCTCGTGGTATCTCTAAGTGGGAGATTCTCCCTTTATATCAGTGAGGTGTGCACACTGTCGTTCATGTTCCTTAGAACGTGTTCTTTAGTGTTCAGGAATCTGTTGTGCCGTAATAAATTCCCAGCCGACATCCAAACCTGTAATTAATACGGTCAGTCGGAGTGGTGGGCAAAATTTCATTGTAATAAATCCATGGTTTTTGGATAGCTGCTGCTGTCTGTTTTGCAGGTGCCTCTGTGACACTTCCTCCCTCCCACCTTCCCTCCCTCCCACCTTCCTCTCTGCCTTCCTGTCCTCCCACTCTTCCTTTCTCTTTCTTCTCTCTCTCACTTGTGTTCTTTTTTCCTTTTTCACTCTTTCTTTTGTGGTACCATCAGAAAGAAGATCATGTGGATCAGAGAGTAACTTAAGTCTTCAGTATGCAAAATCTTTGATATTAAGTAGTGACATATTTGTTTATATACATCCATATTGGATTTATATCAACATTAATCAGTGCAGAACTTGGTAGCATGCATGGAAAAAAATCCTAAACCTATTGATAATGTGTAAGAAAAAAAATTTAAATCAGATTACTTATTCCAACACCTATTTGCTCTTCAGTGCTTAATACAAAATTACTCATGTAGATAGCAGTGAAATATACTTACTATAGTGCTAAAGAGAAAAAGCTTCAGTGATAAGGTGTAAGTGTATGCCCCAGCCCTACCGTAGCATTCTCTGCCTTGAGAATTTCTAATCTTCCTACTTTTTTCTGATTCATCTATGGATTCCTACCAGAAATGCTTGTTCTTGTTGGGCTGTCTGCACTACAGAGATGTTATCACACTAGGTGACAATTTAACAACTTTTTTATTTCAAGAATGGGTAATGAATAGAGAGTGAGGAATAACAAATGTATTATTTAAAAAAGTAAACTGTTTTAAAACTTTTGAGTTTGAGTTGAGATGGAACTTCAACTTTTCATCAGTGATTTAGCCTTTTATTCTCTTTTCATTCAATATATTGCTTTGAGTACACATTTTTCTACTAGTTATCCAAGTTTTTTTATAAGAAAAAATTTATTGTCAGGCTTGCAACTGCAATGACTAAATAAGGGTACAAAATGGTAAGGGACATTTGCCCATAAAAGATTCTGTAAGTCAGACAGACAAGGCTTAGAAATCAGTTTCAACTGTCATAGAATCAACAGTCTGGGTTGGAAAGGACCTCTGTAGCTCATATAATCTAACCCCCTGCCATGAGCAGGAACATCTTAAACTAGACCAAGTTCCTCAATGCCCCATCTGAACTGACCCTGAACACTTCCAGTGATGGGGCATCCACAACCTCTCTGGGCAACCTCTTCAAATGTCTTACAATCCTCATCATAGAAAATGTCTTCTTTATGTGCAATCCAAACCTTTCAATGTAAAAACCCCGGGAATTTAAAAACTTTCAGTTTTAAACCATTAAACCATCCTTTTCCTGTCACTGCAGGTCTCTTTCTGTCTTTTTTGTAAGTCCTCTTTAAGTATTGAAAGGCTCCAATAAGGTCTTTCTGGAGTCTTCTCCAGGCTGAATAACTCCAACTCTTTCAGCCTTTCTTCAGGGAAAAGGGGTTCCATCCCTTTGAACTACACATATATAAAAAAAAAGCAATCTGCAATTTCCTGATGTAAATGGTTGAGATTGCAGCAGAGCTGAAGTGAATCTGAGGCATCTCCATGATAAAAAGGAGGTATTCGAGAAGCTATTAGAGAAATCAATCTAAGAGCTGCCTAGACATAATTTCAATGAATCTCTTCTCCACAAGAACTCTTCCCTTTGTCTAAGGAGGTACACAGCCAGTATAAAACACTGTGCTTGTGCTATTTTTTTTTCATACTGTGAATTATCTCACTATCAGTTCAGCATAGTTAGGTAATTCTCTTCAAACAGCTGTGAAGAACACTCATTTTAATTAATTTTTTTTTAGCACTATTGAGACATGGTAACTTTTAGCTCAAATATGAAGTTTAAAACAGAAAAGCATTTAGTGCTCCTAACCCCCAAGCTTCACAATGCATACCTAGAAATATGGGTATTACCTGATAATAGGCTAAGGCTAGGAAATTTTGCTACCAGATGTGCATACATTTTTTATATATGCATTTGCCATATAGGTGGTGATAAACTGGAGTTAAACTGTAATCTCTGCCTGTTAACTGAACTTCACAAGGCTGGAAATTAAAAAATGAAAACTTCTCTTCTGTGACAACAACAACAAAGAAAGCAATTATAATTTCTGCCCACACAATATTTTACATAAATCTCATTATGGCATCTGGACAGCTATGACTCCAGTTATTCAACAGCCTTGATGAGCTCTCTTTTTAAAGATGATCTAGCAGCTATTTTTAGTGTAGTAGAAAAGCACATTCTCAGTATGTAATTTTAATGTGTTGCTCTCATTTCTTTCAGGTTTTTAGTATAAATCACTAAAAACATATGTGCCGTGAGACTCATCCAAAACCTATTTTAGTTAATGCAAGGAATCTCTCTGACTCTAATGGATTTTGATCCATCCCTTTGTCATTTGGGTAAGCTGCTAAACTCATTCCTTTTTCTAGAGTTTTTGGAAAAAGAAAATGTTGTCAAGATTGGGTCTTCATTTTGTGGTTTGCTTTGTTTTGTTTCACTTCAAGGATGAATGAGAAAATATCTTACTGGGGAAATCTAGTGAGTTCATTTTCAGTTTAATTAGTATTTGTAAATGCGATAGTTAAAGACATTCAATGTGTTTGTGAGTGTATCTGTTTATGGTGGTATGTATTTGTGGTACATACAAAAACTCAAGTGCTCCCATGCATATGATTTGTCTAAATATTTTTTACATTAATAAAAGCATTCTATATTCTTCTGTTCAACTCTAATGAATGAAAAAAAATTCATGGAACACCCAATCATAATCACTTTAGGTAGGCTATCGATCTACAGCTATGATAAACTTATTATGTAATTATGATATTTTGTGCATTACCATGAGGTTAATTAAGTTGGATATCATGCACAGAGGCACAGGATACTAAAATTTAGAAGGAAAAAGCATAATTCACTGTGGTTCCTGGATAAAAACACATGTTTGAAGCTTTGTGGAAACTCATTTGTTTTGCAAATTATACCTCAAAATGAGAAAGAAGATAGTACAGTCCCTCTGAGGTAGTTAAAAAGGTGTTTTGACAGTGCAACATATGTACCCAAGCCCTGCCAATGGCTGTGAAGTCAACATATGCCCAGTATTTCCTTGGTACAAACTATTCCTGAAAACTGCAAGGTATGTTATTACCTTTAGAGCCATTTTATATTTAAGGCCTTCCTTGTTTTAAAGTGCAAGTAGAACTGGTGAGTGATATGGAAAAAGAAATATCCAAATTGTGTCTGCAAGGGTGTGTAAATGGCTTCTTTATTTCAATTACTCCTGTGAGGAGCATGCACAGTAACAGACTGATTAGCCCTGTTTCAGGGACTCTTCCACCTTAGACTACTGCCAGTGCTACCACTCCAGAGGATGTGCTAGATGAGAAGGGAATGAAATCTGTCTCTCAGAGAGCAGCATATTTATAGAATGAGAAATCTAACTAGTTTGTAAAAATGTCTGGTCACTGTAAGGGTAGAATAGGATCCTCCACATCCTGGAAAGGTCTAGATGATCCTGAGAATATAGATTAAAAGAGTGTTAGCAGTTAAGATCCCTCTTTCATCCAGACAGTTCTGTGAAGAGGGGCAAGCGTTACAGCTGACTTTCAACGCCTTCATGGGTTCAACACTAAAGATAGTCTGAATGTACACATGTGAGACATATAAATGCTAAGCACATTCAGCACCTAAATAGGAGGATTGACTTTGTAGTAGTAACAATTAGATACAAAGCATCACAGAACCTTTTGTGTTCATTCTAATATTCCTGTAGTAAGCATGCAAAAATACATAGACTGCTCTTGCAGATTTCTACACACATGAAGCACATGATGCCTCATGAAGTGGCAAACATCACAATCTAGAGTCAGACTGACCTTTAAGCCCAAGGGTTAAGTTTTATTCATTTGATGAATTTGTAAGGGATGTAGAACTTGGTACTTAGGCTGAAACATAGTATCACTTTGTGTGAAAATATAGCAATATTCATCAGGCGAAGAGCAAAGTAAAAAAATCAGATTATATGTAATCTCCCTCCAGGAAGAAAGTGTCGATGAATTTTGTCTGTAGTGCTGCATACATCTGTAGCTGTTAAGCAATTAACGTATTTACAGTGTTGGAGTCTTCATTCATCTGGTTAATAATTAGTACTTAAACCAACTCTTTGCTGTGTTGCCAGTTGCTCAAAATAAAAGGCAACTTACAACAGAAGTTGAGACTCTTTATTATGCTACCTGGTGATAGGTTATGTACCCCTAAGCAAGCAGGAGACACAAGAAAAATTACCTCGGTGGGTGATTTGTGTTTTCTTGCAATGTGTTTGCATATGCTGCAGATGGTAGGGGAAAAAAACAGCCGGCACATGCTGATAAGTCTGCTGGAATGGTATTGCTGTTTTTCACGTTGGTAGATAAAATGTTTGCCCTACGCATTAAATAGGAATATTTTCTATCTCTGAGTGTTGTGATCTTATGTGCCTGTGTATTTTGTGTTTGACAGATATGTTGCCTTGTATGTAGTTAATTGTGTTAGACTGTGCATGTCTCTGTAAGAGAGATTACTTTTCTATTATGAGCTTTTCCTTAGCAGCATCTTCCGGCTCCCCGAAAGTCCACTGCAGAAGTATATACGGGTAAAAAATGACACATTTACAGTTTTAATGACAATAAAGATTCAGATAAAATAAGCAATGGATTTAGGTTTATTTAAGTGAAATTCTTCATTGTCAATACAACTAATCATCAAATGTTCTCAAGGCCTGAGGTGATCTCAGTTTTTTCCATATCACCACTTCAGAAATGAGTCTAGATGAGAGACATCAGGAGGTCTCTAGTCCTACCTCCTGCTCAAAGTAAGTGCTGCAATGCAGTCCAGCATTCCAGGCATGTGAGTTTTAACAATACCACACAAACGTTGTGTGGTTTACCTCTGTCTTGAGGAAACTGGTAAATATTTTGCATAACAAAACCAAGTTTTGAGAAGGTGCCTGTGTAGTGTCATAGAAATAACAGGAATGGCTCAACTTAATTCTTGTGAAAAGGCACCTAAAGATCCTTCGCCTGATACATGGCTTCTTATCCATCCTCAACTTTTAGAAGAAGACTCCTTTTCTTTTGTCATTATTATTATTATTGCCCAGAAAGCAGGTGCAATAGAAAGATTTAATGCTCTACCACAAAATTACCCTGTCTTTCCCCCCACATGCTTTATAATTATTTTCTCACGGCCATTTATATTACTTACGCTTTGAGTTTAAGCAATAATTGTAACTTTTGTGTTACTTTTTTTTCATTAGTTTGGATTGACATACTTCTACCAATGTAATTTTCAGAAGTTTTTGAAAGTGCTGTACGGTGCTGAACAGCTATTTATGTAACAAAGCCATTAGAAATTTGACAAGCATCTGCTTCATTTATTGTCTGAATCTTTGGCTTGAATCAATTCCTGAATATTTGACTCTGATGAAAATTTTAAAAGACTGCATTCATCTCCATACTTCATGGGATGTATATGTGATATTATTTAATATATGAGGTAGAGCAAAGATATTTTACACCGCATGAAATAGTGCCCAGAGCAGGTCGAGCATGTCACCAGTGCTGTTCTGGTGCTAATTTACTATAAGGGAAAAAGACTATATGGAATAACAACTAATAAGGATATTCTGGTTCTAATATGGAATAACAACTAATGAGGATATTCTGGTTCTAATGTCTGACAATGTTACAAATTCTTTAGCTTCAGTATTTCTAATGTTTCTGTATTGTATTCTGCAAAGACTACAGCTGAAAACACAGTCAAAATAAATTTTATAAACAAAATTTTAGTGAATAAGCTTAATGTTAAAGTTGGATCACAAAAAAAGAGTGCTATATGTTATATGATTTTAAAAGTTAAGCATTTATATCCTGCATTTTTATAGCAATGTAATACTATAAATGGAATATGGATGTATAGAAAGATATGGATTCCTTGTTTTTAGAACAGCTCAGATATTGCTGGAAGTACAATTTTTTAAAATGTAATTAACATGAATAAATATTATAAAACACTGTAATAGCACATTTATTATTCTAAAATTATGTAATTTCATACATTATTGTTATAAAAATTAAGATAATTTGTTATCATTCTCTCTCTCTCCTTTTTTTTCCCCAAATGATACTGTGAATTAAAAGGCACCAAAGGAAGCATGTAGTTATCCTTCTGTAAGGACTTAGGGGTTTAGGCAGTAATTCTTTTACCATATAGATGAGTCAATTTTTTAAAAGATGCAGATTTGATAAACCTTATTAGAGCGCTGCTGGAAGCTTAAAGGAGGTTTAACAGTTGCTGCACAGCGAAGTGAGGTTTCGCCTGTTGTGGTTAAAAAGTAACATCTGCCATTGGCTTTCTAGCAACAGGATTCAACCAATCACTGGAGACAATTTAAGAAAAAGCCAGTCTGTCACTCATTGCTGTTTAAATCAAATTATAGATGCTGTTATCACGGGAACTAATCAATCCATACATTTTCTTAAAATTGGCATTGGTGGCAGGCATGCAAGAATATATTTAAAAGATGATTGCTGAGGATACACCTTTGCTATTTTGAACATTCATGTAAAAATACAATAAAATATTTTACATTCAAAAAAGACTGCAAATGATGCATGTATTTTATGGCTGTCTCTTTTGGAAAATATTGACTGCAAATCTTCAATGAATCGTGTACTGTTTAACGATGAACTCTTTTTAGAATGCCAAAGACCTGCTGCACAACTCTATAAATAAAACAGGTGCCTACTATTTGGAATTAATAGTGACATGGCAGCCCCACAATACTGAATAGAGTTATTAAATTCCAAACACTTAACAGCAGTAGTATTAACAGAAACAAAAATCAAACAAAACCAAAAAACAAAGCCCTCGAAGAGATTTTCTAAGTTATTCCCTACTTAAGAACTCCAAGGATTCACGAATAAGAAATTCCCCTTGGAGTTTACTTTACAGCTCTCTTTTTGCTAATGCATGCTGCTCTTCATCTGAAGCTGTGACATTCCTTGATATTGAAAAGTTGGGATAAACAAGCTGAAAATTCCCTTCAGTCATTAAATCATTTATTTCTGTAACAACACTGTTATGAGTTTTAGTCTATGCTCTGGAATTCAAGCATACATTTACTGCTCAATTCCATTTTTGATGCTTTTGTGGATATGGCACCAAGTGTTTTGTCCCATTACATTTTCTGCCTGTTTATACAAAGCCTCTTCTTTGGCAGTTTCTGAGAAGCAGATAGTCTACATTGATTACTGACATCACAATACTCTGATTCACCAAGTTCTTGCCTTCATTGGCATACTCTCAAAGTGCCTTTCAGAAGACTGTTCAACAATATGACAAAACTGAATTCCTATGCTTAAGGAAGCTCTTACATCATCAATACACTTGATAGGAAATATTATTTTACCTTTTGCTCACCTTGTTCTGAGAAAGCTCAGAACAAAAAGACATGTTTCCAAATTTCCAAACCTGATAAGGTGTGTCGGAAGTGTGAACACCACCAGTAAAAGCCAACTGTTAGGCCGTAGTTCATTTCACTTAATTTACATAATCAACTGCAGATTTTCAGTGAGACCCCCAGATGAATAAAGTTAATTTTGTAGCTAATACACTAATATCAACTGCAGGTGAAGTAAAATGAATTTACCTTTAAATGTCAAAGATATTGAACAGATTGACTGGCAATTGTTAATCTTTTATTTTTCAATCTATACAGTAGTAATTCCGCTTAAACTCATGGGAGGAAAGGAATTACCTTGCACACTAGAAATTTTCAAGGCTGAGTGAGGGATCTTGGATACTGCTAGGAAATGAAAGGGGTAATACTGAAGAGTGATTTAATGTTCAACAATCTAAAACTGGATTTACTCCTAGAAGGAAAAAAACCCCAGAACAGTAGCATAGTATCAAGCTGACTTAAGTTAAAGTAGTCTGAAAAACTTCACTGACTATAGAAGTGACTTGTGTTAATTAAGCCTAATATAACACTGATTAATTCCTTAATTGCAAAAGTTTTTGAAAGCGTAAGACTATTAGTTCTTCAGCTAGGAATGCCAAATGAGTTCTTCTGAATATTTGTTTAGGAATTTTTTTTTTTTTTTTTCCTAAGGTTTCCTTTGTGGGATCTTTAAAGGATTCTGCACCCCATTATGAAGATTCTCTTCAGTAATGTAATCCTTACAGTTCAAGGTTAATAATGACAGATCTGAGAGAGATTTATTATTCATTTCAGACAGAACAACATTTTATTCTTGGGTTTTAGGTGTAAATTTAAAACATTTCATGAGAATTAGAACTCATGAAGAAGCTAGACTTGACATGTTATTTTTTCTTTCAGTTCTTTCAGAGTAAAGAAAGAATTAAATTAATCAGATTGTTGTTTGATATCCAGAGCTCTAGAATAAAGCATAATACAGGAAAAATTGTCTAAACTGCATTCTCCAATGACAATTCCAGTGTCATGTTAAGAAAAAGAGTAAGAAGCTGTTAAAGAAGTTGTATCAAGAGCAAAAACATGTAAAAGAGATAGCATAGGAGAGAGAGAAAAGAGCAAGAGACAGTTCAGCATTGTTTCAAATAATTGTGACATTTACACTAGAAGATGATTCACGCTTTGATCAGGAATCAAAAATTATTTCAATGCATAGTGACACAGACTTGTCATTCTAAATGTTTAAGCACCTATATCTAAGAAAGCAGCTGATGGACACATATGTATGTAGTGGGTTCTTATTGCATCCCTAAGCAACAGCATAGATGCAAGGAAAAAGACTCAGAGCAGCATGATTCCTGATTAGCAAAGTGCCAAAAGCAGTCTGCTGAATAATCTGGAATAAGGAGACCCACTGTCATCCTTGTTAGATGTCCACCGCTGAGCAGCAATGACAACATGTTACTTTTCTGGCCAACTGTTGGGAGATGGAGTAGTTGCCTTAGGCATGGGAACGGGAGACACAGGAAGTTGATCTAAAAATATTCATGTTAGATGATCTAAGTTATTGCAATGTCACTTTTCTGTTTTGATTTCGTAGTCATACTTATTGTCTTGCTGACCATGGTTATCATATGTAAAATTTGTATTAGATTCTAAATATTTTTTTCTTGTAAGTGATCATTTGAAAATAGCTGCTTAAATTCTCTTCTCGCTGTTATTTCAAGCTGGAAGGTGTGAAGAGTTTTAACAAATCTTTTTCAAATAAACCTTGGCTTTATTGCTTATTTTCATTCCTGTTTTATTTATTCTATGTGAGTATTCCTTCAGCCTGGCTCACCAGCTGTATGACAGCCAGAGAAATGCTGAACTGAAAGCACATAAATGTGAAGAATTAAAGGTTTGTGTCCCCACTGATCATGGACTCATTTTAGAAAACGTTAGAGTGGGCTCATGTTTGCAGATTTTGGATCCTTGAAGAAACTTAACAGGGACAGCAAAGGAAAGAGCCAGACACCAGTGTAGAACTGCTCCTGGAAATGTCTCTACTGGCTGCAACTGTTCACCAGGGTCTCACAGGAGCAACTGAATGTTCTATGAATAAATTATTGTAATGATCAGGCAGAAATCTGTAGTGTTGGATTAGTTTCATTAATACTGAAAACGTCTTTATTAGCCCAGGAACGGATTGCATTTAATGTCAAATGAGTGCCATTAGAGTCCCACTTTCTGTAGCAGGCCCAAGAATAGTCATCTTGTTTTCTGACAGTGAGCACTGTAATATAGATGTTCTTTTTATATGGCTGCTATTTAAAAGAGATCTGTTGAGCATAAAATTTAGTGTTACGTGTACGTTCTAAGAGTTGGCTTACTGTACTGTAGGTCCTATTGTGAGCATTTATTGTTGCCCTATTACCTGAGAGAAGTAGTTATTCTTGGTATTATCCACCTCTTTAGAAAAAGGACAAATAACCTTCAAGCATGTATGTAAGACTTCAGAGAAATAAACACTTTTCACTTGTCAGGGCCCCGAGGGCCCCAAAAGCCCTGACTCAGCCACACAGTGGAGCTCCCCAGCTCTGCCCAGGGCCTGGGACCTTGTTTCTGCCCAGCATGAAGCTGTCACTCCTTGCCCCAGCTGTTTTGCAGGGATGTGGGTCTCCAGCCAAATGCCAACGAAGACATTGTTCTCTTTGCTGGTTTGTGCAGTTAGCCTTGTCTGTGTTTCATACATGTACGTGTCTAGTGGCAATTCACCACTCACTACTGGCAGGACCTAGAGAGATGGAATTGCAGCAGCCTGGCTGTATGAAACTAGAGCAGGAGAAACCCCCTTGGTTTGAGCCATGAGCAACTCTGGCTCCAGCAGGCCTGAAAGAAACTATTCCCTGTCCCCAAAGACCACTGTACTCAGCCTCTCTTCACAGACCTGACACTTTACCTTTATTCATATCATGTTGTTGCTCTCCTGACTTCAGATATGTTTTAATTGCCAATTTGTTGCTCTGTTTGCATATTGGTGCAAATGGATGAAAACTCAATATTTTGTTGACAAGGTTCAACAAAGTTAGTGATGGAAGTAGGTGTGCTGCATGTCCTAATCTTTTACCCTGGTATAATGAAGGTGCCTGTTCCAGCTGTGCTTCCCGATGGCTTTCTTTTAGCCATTTGAAGGCTTCCTTTCAGTCCTGCTACTACATGTTCCTCCAAGATATCATGACATGTTTTAATGTTGAAGTTTACCTTCTGTAGCATCTTACTGTAAGAGGTGGTATGTGACAAAACAAGAAAAATATCTTCATTTCAGAGAAATCATCTTCCAGCCTTTCAAAATTCATATTTATTTGGTATTTTGTGAGTACTTGCAAGTCCTGGACCTGGCTTCACATTTCTATTGATAAAATATTTTTTTCTTTACCAGTATGCTGCCATCAGGCAGGAGATACTCCAGGCTGTCCAGCTTCACTGAATTCAATACTCTTGAATTTTAAAAAGCTGAATGTGGTGGGTTTTTTCTTAGGGCATCAAGCGCACAAGACAGATTTTTAAATCTTTCCCCATTACAAAAGTCTGCACAGGATCTTTGCAAGAAAAAACCACTGTGTCTGGCTGGGAGTAGCCTTGAAATATTGCCTGCTAGAGCCCTAAGGCTGACTCTCATCGACAAACACAGGTCTAGCCCTCAGTCACCTTCAGGCTTAGGGGACCAATATGGGGGCTACACTGTGGCAGGAAAGACATTCCAACCTCTCATCTAAATGGCTTTTGAAGACTTTTCTTGAAGTTTCTTTATGCAACATGTGCCAAACACAAGGCAACACAGAGAGGAGTGGTGAGCAAGTTTCTCGTGCAACACTATTCAGTGACAAGGGTTTCACTTAGATACCCAAATGCATACCTGGAAATTTTGACCTCAAGTGCCATCTATCTCAGTACCACCCAATTAACTTTCCTATTCCCCACATGAACGGTATTACTTTTTCATGATAGCCTTCAAGTTTCTTTACATTTTAATCAAAGTTTTCTGAGGGTGAAGGAGATATGAAGTATTCCTTCTATCAGTGTCAAGGGCTTAGTTTCCTTGCAGAAAATTCAGGTGGTCCTGAGATACACCTCTTCCTGTTCACAAATTTTCTCAAAAGTGTTTCTTGATACATTCAGGCCAAACACAAGTCAGTCTAGGAGTTGCACAACCACTGCTCATTGCCTGCTGGCTATGTTAAACGCAAGTGGCAGTATTTTACTGGAAAGCACTAACAGATATCCAGACCAAACTGTCGACATCGCTGTCTGGCTCCTAACAGACAGTGAAGCCTTCACAGAATGAAACTGTGGTGGGCTGAACTTCAACAGGCATTTGTGTTCTGCTGTGGCAAACAGTATAGGCACTAACAAGCGTGGTCACGCTCAATTGTATCAGGCATTGAATAAAGTGATTTTCAGCGTGAACACAGCCAGCAACCGGCAGTTAACTGTAACTTACAACTGTTTCCTTGAAATTAATTTTTACTAAGTTTATGTGTGAACAGAAATACATTTGTTTGTTACAAATATTAGATAACAAAAATGACAAAGAAATAAAAGACTTTTCACTGTTTTCCGAATGACTCTAGATTTCATTCTGATTGAGAGGAAACTGAAATACAGTTTTCAGGAATACTGACTTTGGTAAATGTATGGGTACAAAAAAGAGTCTTTGTAAGATATCTTTCCTTCAAAAGACTGGTAGGAAATCTTCTACATTAATGTATCAGCTCCTCTATTTTTTTCTTTTAATATGTTTTTTATTCCAGCCTAAATTCTGCAATGTTTTGGGTTAGTCTTTTCCTGGTTTTGAGGCTGTTATAAATAATAAAAACTAGAATTAAAGTCAAAAAGATCTTGAGCAGGAGTGTTTATACAGTATAGTCAGGCTATTATATTCTTTTTCCTTTTTCCCTTTCCCTTTTCTTTACTTCAGTGCTGATGATAGCTTTTTTTATCTAGTGAGATTTGTTTATAGCTAGACGAGGTGCTGTCAAGTATCCTGTTGCAGTCATATAGAACACACACATTAAGCATCTAACCAACTTTAGCATACTTATTTTTCCCATTGACCTATTGCTCAGCTTTTTAAATATTCAGGAACACTTTTATCTGATGACATTGACACAGTTTGTGTCACAAAAGAAAGTAGATAAATACATTAGAATCTATGCCTGCAAAGGTTATGTTAGGAATGTGTTGGAATGAGTCAACAGCTGTGATGGGAAAAAACAATATACTGGCAAATAATCAGTGTTTTTTATATTTAAAATTTACTTTGATTCTATGGATTTCACTGTTTCCTGACTTCTATTAAAAATGCATAAACTTTTTGATTAGTTTATCACAATGTGGAACCAAACAACTGGGTATGACAGAATTTAATTTTGCTGAAGAAGAGCCATTCCCTTAATGCATTGGCTGGGATCACCCAGTCAAAGCCAGAGTAAAGGTTAGGAAATACATCAGAGTCAGTATGGCAGAAGGCATTTGATAACACCACAAATAACTTCATCCTTCCAATGATTTGAAAATAGGAGGGAGGGAAGGAAAACGAAATTGAAACAGAAAACTTGTTCAGAGCATGAAAGCTACTTTCAAGAAGCCCTTTTTTCACTTTTATGCACCAATGCCTTTTAGTTATTAATATTTTCTGCTTAATGAATACTGACTTCCTGGAGGAAAAGAGAAACAAATAAAAAGACTTTGCAACATGAAATTTCCTTGATGTTTTCAGTTAAAAATGATTAGACTCTAAGACACAGCCTTCCTATAGGAGCTATAAGGCTGCATATAGAGAGAGTGACATATGTGAATTGGTTTTGATTACACTAACAGTGAGGTAAACAAAAAACCCCATAATGATAAAAAATACTTTCCTTGGTTAAAAATGATTCTAATAATAATACAGGTCTTAAATATTACCTTTGCAGTCCCACTGAGAAAGCTAATGAGTTTTCACACTTATTATAAATACGATCTTGCATAAGACAACACTTGAGTTACAGGGCATAGCAACACATACAGTGTGATTCTGTGGGCAAGTGGAATGTAAGAATAACACTATAGATTTAGGGAGAAATTACTGTTGGCCAGCTGAGTGACACAAGTTCATTTGGACTGAAGAGTAAAGATTAGAATTCATGCTAGCTTTGTTGCACCCTTCTCTGATGTTGATGTCAGATTTTCATCACACCAGCCAAGTGACTAACATTGAGTCAGATGACATTTTAATTGCTTAAAATCTGGGGTTTTTTTAAATTTCTTTTAAAAAATACATTCTGCAAAATATATTTGCTTCATGGTATAGATTGGTTAGCCTTGATTTAAGAATCAAGGGTTTTAGTGGGTACATCTTACAGATGGGATTTATTTTTATTTTTGGCCATTTTGATTTGTTTCTTAACATGAAATTTAGCTTCAACATTGCAGTAACACAGATCTTTGTCTTTAATTATAACAAAGATTAGAAGTTTCATCAGATGGCCCTAAAAAGCAAATACTGTTGCATATGATTTATTTCCCAAAGTAGCAATACTGCTTGTTTCTGAGTTGCAAAAATAATATTAACAGAGGACGTCATGAATAATGCATGTCTGATTTAACACCAGGATTATTTGTGGCATTCAGTATCTGTGAATACCATATTAATAGCATACACCAGTTTTTATGATTGAATGATAAGAATAATGAACTGACACTGAGCCTTTGTGATTCCTGGCCAAAAATGGGATCTGTTCACTGAATCTAATAAATTTTGTGTTTAAGATTAAGAAATTCAATTTGTTGGATTGCAAGCTAGAAGCAAGCTAGGCTTTTGCTTTATTTTCAATTGCTATGTGAATTTACATGAGATTCATATCTGGTTATTGTGATGCCCACAAGGAAGGTAACGAATCCTAATTAAACAACAATGATAAAACATGTAAATGTAAAATAAATGTATAACTACATGTGACATTCAGAAACGTGATGATTCCTGTAGCAGAAATAAAGCAACATTGTGGCCTTTGCCTTCCCCAGAACATCATTTTTAGGCTGTGGTTTTTCAGGCAGGACCTAAGGCTTTCAGAGCTGGTTCAAGTTTCTCAGCAGTATAAATAGCAAAATAGATGTCCAGAAAAGAAGCCCTGGAAAAAAGAGTTGCAGTTGCTATTTTTTCATCACTCCATACACACAATGTCTTTCCCTGGCATCAGCCAGCCTGGCTTTTCTTCTTGTACAGCAGAGGGGTAAACCGTCTCTGTTCTGCTGGTCAGTGCAGCCTGATGCTCCGAGTAACAATTTCACTTGTCCAGATCTGAAGGTAGTTTGAGGAGAAAGCCAACAACACTTAAATCTGTTAACCACATTGTGTGCATTTCTTTTTAAAATCCTTTCTCAGCCATATGTACTCAACAAAGTTGAAAGATTATTCTGAATGGTGAAGGCAGATGTATATGGGAATGAGGAGTCAGATATATTGAGGTGGTTTATGACACTGTACTGTTTTCTCTTAGAAAACAGATGAATTACCAGTGAATTTTTGAAACTAAAGTCGAATAAAGTAGCAGATGCATTTACCTAATATTTTGGGTTCCCAAATGACCACATATGTCACTTTGCCTGAGACAATTCCTGCTTTGATTACTCCTTTGCAAGCACACTACAGTCCTGAAACAGGGTCACAAATGCAGAGTAAAGATCTTTAAAATGCTGTAAATGCCACTACTAAACTACAGCAAATACATGAATGAATGCAACAGTACAGATCAGTACATGCGGATCGCTGCTCCTAATTAGTAAGCTCTTCTTGCATTTAATTTTGGATCCAAGTAAGAAGCAAACTCACCAGGAATTCTGGTATTTAGGATTCCCTTTATTGTTAGTATTTTTTAATGTCAGAGATTATAACTCGATCTGTATTAGGGTGTCTGCTGTCTGCAGTCATTTTTGCTTGTTAGAGAAAGGAACAAAGACTGGCACTGCCAAACAGACCTGCCTTTGAAAAATTAAGAAAGCCAGGCAAAAAACCTTAAAATATTCAGACTATGTATACAGTTTTTTGTTCCTTCCTGTAACTAATAGAAAACCATTTCTGTGCTCACCTGTCTATGAAGTGCAGTCTGTTTAGAACAGAAGTGAGTTCAATTAGCTATCCTCACCATTTCTGTAATTAACATTAGAAATAATATGACTGTATCCCAAAGCTGAGACTGAAGTTATATGAGCACACGGTGCCCTCAATAAAGAAATAATAAGTTCAGAGGAAATAAGTATTTAATGTTTTCATTCATATAGGGACATAGTGGTTAACACTTAAATGTGTGAAGATAATGAGTCTCCACTACAAGTCATACAAGTCATATTAAATCTATAAATTAATTATAACTTGTTATGCTACTCCACTCCTCCACCAAGCCTAGTGTAAATTACAGGATATGTATGACTATTTCCCATTAAAAAAGTAATTCATGAGGTAGATCTGAGACATTCAGTAGTGTAGCTAATTCATTTGCTCCAGTCCAGATCTAAATACAGGCTGTATCTCACACCTCTCCTATCTCTCACTGAGCTCACTCTCAGCCAGTATGCTCCCAGGAAGCAGTTCTGCACTCTGAATTGAGTTTACCAAAGTGAAACTCTCATCATTGCTGCTGTTTGTCATAGTTCCCTGAGAAAAAGCAAAGAGTAATAGATAATTTCTTTACAAGTATTATACAGTTCCCATGCTAAGCAATATTGTTTGCAAGAATTATGTATGACTTCGTCAAGTGTGACGTACACTTTGTAATTGCTGTAAAGGGGAAGATTACTTTACATGAAGACAAAATGGCTTCTTTCTCGTTTTTCCTATCCAGAGCTGGTTCAAAAAGTTGCCACTTGGCAAAACCAGACTAAGAGAAAATAGAAATTGCCCAACATGTCCATTGGCCAATATCTAAAACGGTTTTATAACTTTGTAGTATTGTAGTAGTTCCCTAAATAAGAAATTAACCACAGGTAGTAGAAATGCAGCATAACTATGCCTGGAAGAATCCTCTGCCTTTAATCCCCAAACCCCTAAACATTTGAATAGTGGAAAAACAAAATACACAGCAGAAACCTAAAGCTGGCCTTAGCATTGTTCCCCATCTCTGCAAAACATTTTGTTAAGCCATTTTCCTCTAAACCTGATTCTTATTCCATCATGTGGAGAAAAATAACTGGTTTCAGCCTCAACTAACTAGTCTCACTAAGCACAACTATGGATTAAAATACTCCATGTTTTCTCCCAGCTACAAAAGGAAATCATGACTCTAAACAGAAAATGTCTCTGCATTTCAAGTTTGTTCATTTGGTGGGTTTATTTTACTTTTTGCAGTTTATCAGGTTCTGTTAAATTTACTGTAAATATCAGAATTTTTTCTTCTAAAAGGTGTTTGGAAATCAGAAGGCAATACATACTTAAGCGTATTTTTACTTATGAAGAAAAGCCAAAGAAGAGAAACAGAAAAAAACCTCCAGCGTATCTCAGCTTGAAGCATATACTGCTGTGGATATTTTCTTATGGCTGAAAGCACAAAGCAGTGGAAACCTTTGTTCTCTGGTCTGCAGCTGCAATACTTTTTCCTGTCTGTTCTTTTGAAAAATAGGACAGAAATTGTAATTCTGTCCTGGCCGATACGTGGGCTTTCCAGGGTACATGCATATTGCATTTGCCTGTGAAAGACTACATCCCCACTCTTCCAAATATTAATAAGAAACTCCTATACAAAGGACAGTACCTTAAAACTTATACCTTTAAAGTCCAGTTTAAAGGTCACTGGGAAGCTGGTACATGTTTTAAATCTTGAGAACTCAGGTTTCGTTTCCCTGGCTTTCTCAAATATTTCAAGGTCCACTTGCCCCTCATATGAGATTCTTTTTTTATTATTATTTTTTATTCTTTTAAGTCAGAGCTCTGTTCATTTTCTTGGCTTGCCAATTGATTTAACATTTCTTTCCCAGATGCAACTGCTTTTTGCAGTTTTACACAGGTCCATGGAGAAAAAACAGAATTCCACCCGATCTGTCCTCTCACTTGAAAGTAAGAATCCAAAAGGGTTGAGAATAGCAAGACTTTGTTACAAGATAGGATTAGCTTATAGTGAAAATATTTCCCAAATGGAGACATAGACTTTGGTGTGCTACTTCTACTAGCAGATATCCTGATTTTAAACTTCAGCTATTTCTGAAGACTGTTTTTCACCACATAGTAATGAACTGTAAAAAGTACAGGAGTATAACTACATATTATACAGATAAAATATGAGTGAGTGGTCTTCATTTTTATTATTACTATTTTAATTCTATGAGAAAAGTATCTATATATATCTACAGACATTCTATGCCACTATACCAGTGCTGAGAATATTATGGCACCTCTCAGGTAAACCTTCATTTTTGACAGTACATTCACCTCTCAATATTTGAGCAAGTATGTTTAAAGCTCGAGATGCCATTTCCCAAAACATCCACACAGAAGTTGTAAAACACTAGTATATCTAGTTGTTGCTACCAGCTGCTCTGTGTGGGAAACATAGAATTTTACTTAATACTTCCTCAGAGATGGCAAACAAGTTTTAATGAACTCTTGAAAAGTTTGTGCTTAAGAACCTATTTGTTCAGTTAACAGTTTATTACTATTTTCAGGATGAAGTGAGATAGCATTCCTGATCTTAAGCCCATAGACCGTTCCAGGGTAACATATAGACATTGTTATACGACTTGTTTAAGATTCCACTTCTGATTAAAATTTCCAATACCCCCGCCCAGAGCCCCTTTCTTATAGCACTGTGTAAGCTTTATTGTTTACTTGTATGTTAAACAGTTATAGTTGCTGATATTTTCATCTTAATGTCTTTGTATGATGCTTGACAGCAGTTTGATAAACCAACCATTTTATCGAACTGCCCCTGAACATAGTTCTTGACAAACACAAAGACATTCCTTGAGCATTTTGTGTAGCATTTCCTATGGTATTTTCCCCTCAGTTCATCCATGTGTGTTTGTTCTTACACCGGAAGTGTGGGTCTGACACTTGCTCTTCACTCACTGCTTTAACAAGAGCTCTGACAAGTAAATTCTGGTTAGTGCTGTCACCTGAGTTTTTCACTGAGCTGGTGACATCCATCCAGCTGATAGAATTATCAGCCCACATGACACATGCTGGTATTGCAAGCATTGGTGACATAGGCAATGCTAGGTAAGAGTTTGTATCAGGGAAGCATGCAGGGTTTTGAGTCCAATTGCTACGTTGAACAGTTTTAACTGTAACCAAAGTTTCCAGCTTTATGAAGTTAATAGCAACATATTTCTGAGTGGGTTTGAGTTTTATTTGCCAAAAACATAAGAAACTTTCTTCATTGCATAATTTTGTCCTTTATAAAGCCATTTACTAATACTATGAAGTTTAATTTACATGAGAATTTCTGTGTTTCTTTTCATTTAATGCAGCAATGTATACATAGGTATATCAAAATAAAAATTCAGAATTATATTCCTATCTTTATTAATAAGTTATTTATATGCCTATGCAAATAGCAAAGCTCATAGGCTATATTTGATTAAGATTACTCCACCCAGCTGTCAAGGGATCAAATACCTTCTTTCAGTCATGACTCTTCAATAAGGTCACATTCAATATGACCTGTGGCAACAAGCTTTTTATAAAATCTTGAGTACTTCTGGGAATCAAATAACTGCAGGCAGTTACTCCCACTGTCAATATCACCACCCTCAGATTACAACAGGATTCAGATTAACCAAAGAGGATAGATGAAACATGATCCTGATGAAGAAATGATAAGAGTTTGTACATTAGGATGTGAAAGGCTTGAGTGGAATTGGACCCGCTATCCTTTAGCAGAGCATAGTGATCTACAGTAAGAGAATGATAGTGAACCATGCAGTTTATGAACCAAGTTCTCACAGAGGCATGTGTCTGCATTCTTCACCATTGGATGTTCTGATGAAGTAAAACTTGGTTTTAGAGGAGCACTGCAATAAACAGCAAACAGTTATAATAAGCTGGAACTTCTTTTTTTAATTTTTTTTTTTTTTTTTGGCTCAGCTCATTGACCTAAAGATTGAGAAACAAAAGATGCCCTGTGCAAAGTAAGTTTTCCAGAGAATCAAAAGAGGCACCTGGATGTGTCATCTTTTCCACTTCCATTCCCAAAGATAAGATCAGGTGTCCAAAATCTTCTTGACAGATTTTTGCCAGTTTCTTTTTAAAACACTCTAAAGCTGGAGATAGATTTTTCCTAGGGAGTCTGTTCTAGTGATCAGCTGTTCTTATCAGCAGAAAGGCTTTATTCTCTAACACAAATGTATTTGGTGTGTTCAGATCTCTTCCTCTCACATTAAATCCTCTGGACGTATAAATGTATACATCGCAATCATATTCCTACACAGTCCCTTTCTTTGCTGTCTGAGAAAGCAGATCTTTTAGATTTCTAGTTTCATTCACTTTCTAGATTTTTATTAGATATGAATGATAGAACCATGGAAAACAGTACAGATGATGTGTTACTAATGCTTTGCACTCACTACTGAAAGTTCAACGCCTGATATATGTCATCTATTTATTGTTCTCTTGGCTGCAGATGAATTGCATTATTTTCAAATAATACATATATATATATAATATTAACAACTATACTTACAAATTTTTCTTATTTTGTTGTTTCTAAATTAAGAATTCCTTGGCTTAGCACTATTTTCTTTTGCAGTTCTCTTTTCCTACTGTTAAATGTCCTGGTTTGAGCTAAAACAGAACTCATTCTGTTCAGTGATTTCACTTTCCAGCTCAGTCTCTGCTAAGTCACTGGACTCTCTGAAGTTAACGGTGTATTTCTGCAGGCAATGTGTGGTTTGAAAAGTGAGATAGCACTTGATGTTTGCAGTGTCCTGGGTTAGGAGAAAAACTGGCTTGATTTGTTTTCAATGGACATTTTTAAAAACCAATCATGGTGTATTCCTCCCATTTACGTTTGCACATCTCATTGGTTGTGAAAATTTTGCCGTTTTTAAGAACCGTGCAGGGGATGTGGTACCTCCCCTTGCTCTTGCTCTTGCTCTTTCTCAGCGTGCCAGTGCCCACATCGTTGCTTGCTGACCAGCAGCTCCAAACCTGCCTTTCTTCCTCTTTCACTGGTACCTGGACCTGCTTAGTGTATCAGGACTGCCTGTGCCATTGATCCATCCCTGCTGCAATCCTACTGCCAGGACCCTTGCCCCAGGCTACCACTCTTCTGCTGGCCACCTCTGTCCCTGCTTACATCTGGCATCACTGCGTTTGCTTCAGCCGCTGTTTCTGCTTCTGATCTCTTAACATCTGTGACCCAACCACTGTGCTCAGCTCGGCTCCTGCTGCGTGTGGATTCGCTACGGCTATTTGCTGTGGCTCAGCTCTGCTCTAATGAATCCACTGATCACGTGGCTGCTGCCATTTGAAACTAGTCGGTACTGTGTTTTTCTCCTTTCACTAACTGAGGTTTAACTATTGCTACACCAGCTTTCCAATCCCATATAAATCTGTTAATATTCAATTATTTTTCTGTATATAATTTTTCTAGTGTTATTAAATTTGTTTTAGTTTCCCAAACTTTAGGAGCCTCATAAACTTTTCTTCTTATCTCTACTTTTAACTCTTTTCTCCCGGAATGGGAGGGAGGTTAATTAGAGGGAGGAAGAATTCGTCCCGTAATTGGTGTACCTTGGCCAACCGATGACAACAGTTACTACCAGGGGTTGGTGAGCAGAAAGGCTCTTGCTGATACCTGCTCCTCTGCAGATCAAGGTCACTGTTAAATCCTGTGTGCCACAATGGGGGTGCAGTAAGTGAGAAGTTGCTCCTGCAGGGAAGAGTAGACAGGACAGGTGACCCTACACTAACCAACAACGTGTTCCATCCCACAGACGATATATTTGGTATAAAGCTAAGAGATCACAAGGGTCAAGCTCTTTTCTTCAACAATCAGTGTCCAAGGAGAGCCCTGACCTTCTGGATTCTATCCATTTCTATGCATTCTTGAAACCAGTTCCAGAATCCTTCTCCTGAATCTGGTTCCCGTCTGCCGCTGAGTGCAGTCTGGGACTTCCCCAGCACCTGCCCATAGTATCAATGGTGACAGTGATGTAATTCCCATCGGGGATTGGGTTTGGGTTCAATATTGGAGTTGAACAAATTTGTCTATATTTAATTTTAGTGTTAGTATTTTCTTTAAAGCAGTTTTAGTCTTTTAATACATAAGTCTCTCTCCCTCTTAATTCCCTTTTTCTTCACCCTCTGAGGAGGGAGAGGGGTTAATAGAGAGCATTTGTCATTTGTTTAGCGGCCAGGCCAGCCCTAATCCTTGACATTCATTTATAAGATCAGTCCTCAACACAATAATACCATTTCACCTTTTTTTGCATTCTGCTGTCATTATCCAGTAGTGATGCTTCTATTAAATTTATGCTGTAGTAATATTATGCTACTTTTTAGTGTTATGGTCATTAAAAATCATTTACAGGTTTTTCCAAGACATGACAAGGATTAATTTTAGGAATTCTACTAGCAACCTCTCTTCAGCCTTATCTTTCCCTCTTTTTAATTATTCATTCATGCTGTATATTATAATTCCTTTGCAGTTACTAAAACCTGCTAGTCTAACATTCAGTACTGGTTCAAATGGTTTAGTAAAGTCTAGATATTACAACTGGTATTCATTTGTTTAGGAAATCAGCTGTTCTATCAAAGTGAAACAATAAATTAATTTGACTCAATCTTCCTCTGTTAGCATGTTGCCTATTATCTTTGTTTCAATTTACTTTGAGAGGGAAGGTGAAATCAAGTGATTGTTCCAAAATTATGACAATACTTTACATAAGTCCTTAATACTCAGAACAAAACCCTAATAAAACATGAATTAAAGTAAAGTAAGCATGAAAATTCAGATTAGTTAGGAGAGAATACACAGTACTCAACCTCCTTTAAACTGCTTATTATAAACCATTTATTAGAATATATGTAATTCTGTACATGAGATGTATGTCTAACGAGCTCAGTGTGAGCGTTTTCAGATTTCCAAAATAGCTAGAAAACACAGGGCACATTCAAAGGTTGATAAAGCAGTAGTAACACAATTGTTGTTTTACTATTTTCTATTGTTTCATTCAGTGATGTATTCTTTCATTAGAAACATGGTAACTTGGCTTTAATGACTGGGGTGGGGGGCTGTGTGTGGGGGTGTTGCTGTCTTGCAAGTTAGGCACACGGTACATCCTTTTTGCACCTCCGCTCAGAATACCAGCACTGAATTCTGCACCCCATGCTCTGCTGGGTTATGACTCGAATAGCTAAAGGCAATATGATGTCTGTTTTCTAGAAAAATTACCAGAACGAAATCCCTCACAGTAATAGGACAACATTTTCTCTGTAAATCTGAAGACAGGGAAGGTATTTTAAGAGTGCAGAGAGCTGAATGTTGCACAAAATTTTACTGCTTCTTTGTTAACCAATGAGAGAACCAGGGATTTTGAAAAGTCATTTTGTCTGGCATGAGAAGAAAAATTTCAAGGCACTTTTTATATCTTTAACTGTGATATAAAACATTTTTCCTCCTTCTGTGATCTCTTTTTTGCAGGTTTAATGAAAATCAATTAAAATAAAAAAAATCTAAAAGAAGAAAAGGGAATTAAAAAAACCTCTGTATTTACTCTTTTTCACTGAAAATTCAGTGAAAATCCATCAACTGGATCTGAAAGTGGTACATTATTTAATCTCTGTGTGGGTGTGTAATGGTTATTTTTTTCCCTTATGAATTTAGCTTTGCTCCTAGTTACTTGAAATTTCTATGGAGACTACCTAGAAGAAATAGGAGTAAAAATCAAAATAAGGACAAGAATGAAAGGAATGGAGAAATAAAAATCTTATTTGTGATTGGAAGCCTTTAGTTACAGTCTATTGGAAGGGTATAGTTATTAACAAGAATTATTCTCCATGTCAGTAAGCAAAGAGGAGTCTTTGTTGCTGTTTACAATAACATGTTCTCTAGTTAACATAAACTAAATGCTTTATAAGCCTCTTCAAATCAAACACTTTTACCAAGTATTTTAATTGCTGATAGCCAGGCAACCATGAAGTAAATTACAAGTTGCCCTTGCATGATCTAAACTTGGTATGAGATCTGACACAAACAAAAGAAATATTTCTCTGCTGGATTTCTTTCTGCATCATTTACTCCCTGCAGTTTAGAGCAGATTAATGTGTTCAGAGACTGATTGCCATAATTACTCTGCCCTGCTGCTCTTCTATATTATGCAAACAAATGCACATGATGAAAGAGAGAAAATGGACAAGAATAGAGATTCTTAGGCCTTCATGATTTCCAACTTAAAATATCAGGTCATGAACAGAAACTAAAACTTTGAACCAAACTTGAGTGTAGTTCACAAAGGCAATTATGCATCTCATTAGTTCTTTTCTCCAGGACTATTCATATAATAATTTTCCAGTCAATTTTTTTTTTTAAATTAATTCTCTTAATTTAGAATCATTTGAACTCCAACGGACTTTCAGTTTAGGTTCTTTTAAAAAACTGCCTTCAAATATTTGTTTGCCAGTAGCAACCACCAATGAAAATAATTCATTAAATTTCAGTTACAATAAATGACCATCATAAATAGTTTATTTTTGCTTTTCTATTAAAAAAATAGTAAAATAAGAAATTTTTAAAAATCTGAAACAAGACTGTAAATTGGGTCAGGAGGATTTTGGATGATAATCCCATAATTACTACCAGTAGCCTTTTGTACATACTATATGTGTTTATAATCTATATGTACAACACACTACTGAAATCACTCATACCTTTTTCTGAATACACTTCATCTCTCTCTCACACTGTAAGATCTCAGAGTCCCACCTGAGACAAAAGACTGGACTCAGTGACCTCCAGACGTCACTTTCTACCAGTATTTCTGCGGCTCTGTGAATCCTGGCTTTGTGGAAATCAGCTGAAACTCTCCCATTGATTTCTGTAAACCACAATTTGAAATTGTCATGGAAATGTTCCTGCATTTGTCATATGAGTTACAATTTATTACTGTTTATAGTTTACATAAATCTGTTAATTATGGCAGAGGAGTCAGCAACATGTATGCTTATTACTGGTTTCTCTTTCTTTTTCTTTTTTGTTTCCCCCTCTGTTTAACTTTTCTGAACATGAATAAAGGTAGGAGCATAAAATGGGGATTGTTGTGCTTTCCTTTTCTTGCTGTTTGTACTTCCTTCCTTGAGTAATTATCAAGGAGTAAGGTTTGGTGACTTTTGTAGTAGGTATTAAGTAGCTTTTATTTATAAATTCCTCTGTTTTCATGATACAGGAGACCTCCTTTTTACAAGGACCTAAAAATATCTCACAGTATTGAGAGTGTTTTGGGGATTAATTCCAAAGGTAGAAAAGTATTTATTTTTCATTCCCTCTGTAAATAGTTTTTACTATGTTTGTGTGCTATATCACCAACATTTCTATTAAATACTGCTTTGTATTGAGTTTTTAAATAATTTTTAATTTCAGTTACAGTATTGATCTTTGAAAAATTAATAGAGAGCAAACTAAAGGTTTATATATAATTCAAGAAAGAAAGAAAGCAAAAAAAGTCAGTAAAATTTATTCTTGAAGCAAGTACTGAAAAGTGGCAAACTCATTTTTCTGCCACAGGGAGCCATGTGTTAAAGCCATTGGCAGTCAGCATGGGCTCAGATAGGACACATATTGTCCCTTGCAGGATTAGAAGAACACTATGTCTGCTTTATCTAATTGCTTCCATTGAGACATACATCTTACATTTGTTTCCCCTTTCTCATGCATTAAACTACAGGACTAGATTTCCTTCTTTTGTGTCTCAAGTCATTTAGCGAAAATGTGGTAAATTCAGTTACAGCTTTCCAGTATATTTTTTAAATTATACAATGATATTTTAAAATAAAATAAAGAAAATAAGAAAACCCAAAAAAGCCAACCCAAAGCCAACCCAAAACCAACCCAAAACAAACAACCCCTCCCCCTCAAAAAAAAACCCCAAAACCAAACAACAGAACCAAAAACCAAAGGCAAGTACAGAATTCCTACGAGGTTGTCAGTCTGATAAATGTGGCTCACTCTGTAAACGCAAAATAAATATTTGGGGTGCAAGTGTCAGGAAAGTAATCCGTGTTCAGAGATTCCTTGATACTACAGGACCTGAATGTTTCCAGCAGATATTTTCAAACAAAGGTGAAATCCGTCGTCTAGTGGCCAATAAAGGTACTGAATAAATCAGCTGGACTTATTTTCCTTGTTCTATCTTGTCTGTTTTGTAGTCCACAGTCTATCTGCACATAAAAATAAACTTTTTTCTCTTTTTTCAGTGGTTCCCACTAGGAAGCTTACCATTCAAAGTTCACCCAGCATAAAACTTTCATCTAACCAGACTACCATTATGTTCAGGGTCAGCCTGCAGCCAGATTCACACGAGTTCAGTTAACTTGCAAACAAATGTTAGAATGACATTTTTCAAGTCTTTATCTTCTTTTGGATATGGTTACCATGGTTATTAAAACCATAATATGGTTTTTATGGTTATGAAACCCCAAATTTTACGGCATTAAATTTCTACTTAAGACAAAAGCTTTGCTGTGAATCAGGCTGCAGCAGTAACTTGTTTGTACCTCTGGTTTCTTCCCCCTTTTCCCTGACCCAAGGCTCAGGCCTGGCACCAGCTATCCTGCCTTTCTTGCAGTCATGCCTGTGACTCATCTATGATAATTCTTTGTTTGTTGGTCTGGGAAACATTTATCTGCTTTCAGCCTTGTACCAGAACTTTTCACCCTTGATCACATCACCACTTTGTAAAGGTGCATCAGTTCATCAGGGAGATGTTAATCAGTCATTTCTTACTTCCTTCACCTATTAGTTACAATCTGCCATCTCAGACTTTGTAAGCGACAGTGTGAAAGATCCAAGTCTGTTCTAATGCAGTCTTAAACAAATTTTATTTCAGCAGTGGTTGAAATTTTGCTGCAGCTGTGCTGGAGTATCAAAACATACTTTCCATCGAGTCTTTCTTATGAGGGCTTAAGCTATCACAGTTCATCTGCATACCATAACAAATTAAAACTGATATTTGTATCCCTGTTTATGACTTCTTAGAAGACAGCTAACAAGGAAAAGGATCTCAAACTATTTTTCACCTTTAATAGACTATACGTGCCCATCAGCTCCATTACACTGTAATGAAGCTCTACTCTTTGGTGAAGACCAGCAATAAGGGAAATCTAGATTACTTAAGTTCATGGTGAAAGCAGAATTCCAGAAACAGGCTTTTCTCTTTCATTTTACCAAGCTTCCTTATGCTGAGTGCTGTGAAGCCTTATTTTCTTTGGTGTAATCACTAGGGAAAG
>NW_010427219.1:0-623 GCF_000710305.1 Buceros rhinoceros silvestris | reverse complement strand
TATTTTCTTTTGGTGAATCACGAGGGAAAGATAGAAATATTGTGCAATTCTATGCCTAAACCTGCATATTTTGGTAGGAATTGAGGAACTGAGTATCAAAATGCCTACAGTTCTTTCCTGGATACCTGCCCATCTCTGCTTCTTTAAGGAGATAATAAATGCAATTATGGTTTACCTTTTACCATGATTGAATAAAACGGTAGAGGTCAAGTCCACATACAAAGACTCAGAACCTAAAATCAAAGGATATCGATAACCACTGCAGGACCTTGTAGATTTACTTTAGATTTACCACAGCATAGTAGATTACACATATGTATCTTAACCAGGGGAACAACTCTACTATGGTTTTTGGTGCCACTGTTTTCTCTTAGTCATGGTAGTAGCGACATCATCACGATCTTTTGAATCCCGAAAGCCATATGCAGTTATCACATCAATGACAAGAGCCTATATTAAGTGCAAGAATGTACAGAACGGAAAATAATAGAAAAAAAAAATTCTGTAAACCTCTCTGAAATAAACCAAAGAAAAACAAGCCAAAACAGCAAGAAAACATCAACTGAAGATGGCACAGTTTTCAAAAGGAACATCTAGTTTTTTCCTTTCCTCACCACCCTCTC
>NW_010427218.1:61356-61629 GCF_000710305.1 Buceros rhinoceros silvestris | reverse complement strand
GGGATGAGTGCATTTGAACTGTCAAAATATTTCAAGTGCTGCTTGGGACTCCTCCATACATGGTAAAGATCTTTCTCTTGAGAGCTGGGATCAGATGTGCTGGGCTGATGGACCCATACTCTGTGGTGAATACAGGTACTGTTATCACAGAGCCAAATCCCCACAACTAGTTTACTTTTTAATGTCCATCAAGTACTTCCTTCTCACCACCCTGAAAATGAAAGGGAAATATCAAGTTGCTCAGGAATAGAGAGCTCTTCGTAATGTGGCTTT
>NW_010427218.1:40724-61226 GCF_000710305.1 Buceros rhinoceros silvestris | reverse complement strand
GAGTGGGCCAAGTTGGGAAAAGCAATCACTAAGACAGAAGGGCATCTTAAAATATGTCAGTTATCACTCTTGATTACTTTTGATTGATGGTGGCTAAATGAAGCTTGTAGCTGTAAGCAAGAAAACAGTCTCTTCTAGACTGATGTCTGGTATGTTTAAGGCAGGCTATTGTAATATTCTGAAGTGCTATGGGAGGAGTGGAATCCAAATTGTTGCATTCAAACTCTAATGTCAATTTCTCTTTTGAATTGCAATTATTTACAAGACTCTAAGTTTTGGCTAACAGTGTAAATTTAAAAAAAACAACTAAATTGAAAATAGCTGTTCATTGCTTAATGCTATTTATCTCAGAATTAAGCATCAGATACCCAGAAGAAGAATAAAGAAAAGCTGTCAAAGGTAGGGTAGAAGTAGTAAAACATGGACCTAAAGCAGAAAAAACCAAAGTGTTTCTGGAGTCTTTTTCCAAAACATCTAAATACAGAAAAAAACAGAGTTGTTAAAAAAATCAGCTAGTGGAATGATGAGAGAGTATGTCTCACTTCTAGGAATTATCTGGTGTTTCAGTTTGCTATAGCCACATGACAGCTAGATTTCAGCTGATCAGGCAGCTGTGTAAAAGAAAGTGTCCTGCATTACTCCTTATCACAAATACCTTTGTTTTCCCACGATGCACGGCTTAGCTGGACCACTTCATGCACTGTGGTGCAAAGAAGAATTGTGGACATGCTAGAACAGAACTGGAATTTTAATGTGGATTTTGTTTCAGTGTGACTACAGAGAGTTACTGTCACCAGACTGGCCCCATGAAAATAACATTTCCCCATCTGGTTGCCAAACAGGAAACACAGCAAAACAAAGTGCAAATATTGCTTAGTTTAGATGGCTTTGAATTTGATTTGTAGTTACTTTATCTTGCTTAAATGACCCTTTTATTTATTTCATGCAAAATATTTGATACAAGTCTACTAATTTCATTTTCCTGCCTTCGTATCCTAGGCATTGGTTTACTTCAGCATAATGTCAGACACAGAATTGTAAGAATACAGAGCATTGAAACCCTTGCTTTCGTGCCTGGCAAATGGTAGAGAAAGGTTTCAAGTTTGTCCCTGGAAAAAAGTTTTAAAGAATCACCAATCCCTATCTTTTTCTCTTATTTTACTTGCATATTAATATTCCCAGAATTTGTCAAATTAATTCTGAAATGTTTCCTTTATTAGCATATCAAGTTTGTTTGCTTTATAAATAATTTAAAATTATGCCAGTTCTACATTAATAGTAATGCGTTACCCTTTTAGTGCAACTGAACCAGGTGGCTTGTTAAAAAAATCTGAATTTCAAAGTGTTATAGGTCTACACATGGATGTCAAACATGTTATTACATTTCTACCCCATTTCCCAATTAATTAAAGCTTTCTCCTAACAACAAAATGATAGCATAATTCAATCACTTTTATGCCTTCTAATTAAGTGGGCCTCTCAAGGGTCTAATTTCCTGCAAAGTTAAAAATCCCGTTCATGTAAATATGGTGAGAGAAGGTCAACAACAGGAACTGAGAATGTTTTATTTCAGAGTGCTTCATAACATGGACATCTCCGCATTTCCCTCTAACACAGTTTAACTCTCTAGTGGGGAGGACATTTCAGTTGAGGTTCCTCTGTGTAAAGAGTAACTCAGAAGCTGTATCTTTCAGCCAGAAAGATGAGTTGCACAAACCTTAAATGGAACTCTAAAAAATTTATTCAACTGAAACTGTTTATTGAATTGCCAAATAACTCAGAAATAAACACAGCTACTTTTGTCAACAAGTTTAGTTGCTTTCTTTGACCCCAAATATAACGCATGCTGAAGCCATGGCTCCAGGCATGAAGAACTTTTAAAACAACCCTCTTCTGGGTGACACCAGCACAAACTGTGTCTCTGCGCAAGAACAGACTGGTTTGCTCCAGAAACATCACGCTAGCTGACTTCACGGACAAAAACTGTAGGCCTTGCAACTCATAGTTGTAACTTGCTACTACAGGGAACTTTAAAGACTTGAGTCTTCTCTCTTCCTATAATGTGATGTAGTTTCAAAGGCCCTCACTCTGCCAGAAGGTACCAGGGAGGTTGTGGCTTGTGGTAAACAGGGACTGTGGAGCAGCCACGCGGTTCCCGGATATTGCGATGGAACTGTACGGTCTCCTAGTATAAGAAAACTCTCAGTTTCTTCAAGTTCTCAATTCCATAAAGCATTCTAAACCCATTTTTAGCATAAAGTGAAAAGAGCAATCAAGAGCAAAGTTTGTATCAGTAGTAGTATTTCAACAGAAGAACCCCTCCAGTAACGGGACGGACAGTTGTGTGCGAAGTGCCTTTTAGCAAGTAATGATTGCGTTGTATCAGTAGTAGTATTTCAACAGAAGAACTCCTCCAGTAACGGGACGGACAGTTGTGTGCAAAGTGCCTTTTAGCAAGTAATGATTGCTGTTTGGTAAAACCCTTGTTCAGTATTTTAAAAGAGTGTTCTTACTGCAGGAAAATACAAGTTGAGAGCTCTCTGCCTGGAAACACAGGAAATAAAGCTGGTAAACCAATGGGGTTTAGTTCTGTAATGAAAGAGCTCCAACCTCAGATTTTAAATTTAAATCGATGTAACCTTAACCTGCAGAAATAGAAAACTGTAAAGAACAAGCAGTGTACCAACTTCGAAAGTAGGACAGGAACTAAATGTAGAATTCAGCATGATGTGATGTTTTATAAAGGTAAAATTGTGGTCATGCTGGGATGTATGATTGACAGTGGAAAATATCTTTAGACTACTCAAAGATCAATTTTAATTGGAAGTTAGGTCAGGTGTAGGAAAGTAACTTTTGGTAACCAAAAATTTTTGCCTGAAACTAACTCAAAATAGTGATGAAAATCACAGGATTTTAAGGCCTGAGATGACCCTAAAAAGTCTTCTAACCCACCTGACTACTCTTAGGCAGGATCAACTACAGCTAACCCATTTCTGATATGTCTGAACTGTTCTTGGCCAGCTTGCCTTTGCTTTCAAAATACTTTCCAAACATTATTATTCTTAACTTTAAAAAGCTAGCACATTCTCCTCTTTCCTTACTTGCAATGACCCCCTTTTTTACAGTTACTTCATTAAGAACTGAAGGTTGTTGAAAACTTGCTCTGTTTCCTTCTACAAACCTGAACAATTTCAACTTATTCTTTTTTTCCTCCTTAAAATAAATACTTTCTAGACATTGCTGTTAGACCTCTTTCAATTAATTTCTGTTTTTATTGTCATGTTGTACTTAAACTGAACACAATTCCTCAGAGGAGGATTTGTTGTTTACGAACAGAGCAGAAATTTTACTTCCCATGTCTTATAATGCCAAGATAGTCCCTCTTAGTTAAGGAAGTCAGATTCTGGAATAAGTGCTACATCACTACTGATGTTGAATGTATATATATATTTTTTTTAATAATTGGAAATTATGTTGAGAAAGAAGGAGACTATATTCTTCAAAGATTTTTTGAGTCCCTGAAAGAAAAACCTTGCTGGAGTGCTTGTGAGAGAGGCACTTTGTAAACCTGTGCAAAGCATTGTCCTCCCTCCAAATCTCTTGTAACAAGCTCAAGATGCGCTGATACCTACAAAAAACCTGACAACAGCTCCCAGTGTGCTGCGATTCTTACCCATCATGCTGGCAGATTCTGTTGCTTCCTAAACTGCGTGTATTGATCTGCTGCCCCTTGTTATATGCAGATGCTAGGCTCTGGGGGACAGGAATTAAGTATTTATACTATATTTGTGCTCGAGACATCCCATGAAAAAGACCAAGGTGCTTACAGCAATATGAATTATAGAAATCCTGTTGCCTGTTTTCTGTAGTTCTGCTATGTAGCCGACATACTGCCAAATCAATCTCAATCAAAAATGCTTTCAGCATCAGAGATTTGTCCAGTTACCCTGTATGATGTTTCCTCACAATAATCTTGTCTGTACCTACTGCAATTTATCACAATTGAGCAGGGCAGTTTATTACCAAGACCCTGAACATCTCATTTGAACTCTGGGTTTGACCCTTTTTCACCTGAAGGAGAGAGCAGGAAACCTCAGGAGGGCCCTTCCACCCCAAATTAAGTTTATGATCACCATTTTTTTATGATTTCTTTTTTCAGAGAAATTTTACTCGGGGGATTAATATTTTTTATTTTGTAGGCAAAGATGTTGTTCTAGTGGTTGGAAGGGTCACTTCACTATTTTGTCTCTTCTTCTCAAAGGAGTGTTACAGTGATTTAATCTCATGGTTACAAAGACCAGAGGCTCTCTAACACCAGATCCCTCAGATGCTTTCAGGGCTGACTCAGCCTTTCACTCTTCTGAGGAGAGTAAACTGCAGTTTTCTGTATATTTTTCAGCTGTCACCTTTAAAACTCAATACCTTAAATGTTTGGACACTACACCTCTCTCTGTCTACGTTTAGCCCATACCCAGGGCTAAAGCATGCAGTTGCTTTACCACCCAATAACTGTTCTCCAGGAGAGGGAGCAGGAAAAGGAGAGGTGGCGCACATGTTAAAATGAAAGTGGATTTAATCAAACAGCCAAGCTAATACCAAAAGCCAATATAAAGTACAGAAAATCATACTCAGCCCAGTGAACGTACAGTGGTCCCAATAAACAGGAAGGGAGTCCTCAGAAGCAGGATGATGATCAAGCAGAACAACAAGGAGAAGCAAGAAGAGAAGGAGGAAAAACACCCCACCTCCTCAGCAAGCTCCCCCCTTTATACTGAGCATGACATTTTCGGTCTGGGATACACCTGCAGCCAACTCGGGGCAGCTGCTCTGGCTGCCTCCAGACTGCTAACAGCCTGCAGACCATGGCTGGCCTCTGATTGTGTCCCAGTGAAACCAGGACAACCCCCTTTTCACTCCATCCTACTACTATATGGCTTTCTGTATACAGGTTTAATAGTTACGTGTCAGCACTGGTCCAGCAATATGAGCTCCTCAAAACAGATAGAGAAAAAAACCCCACCCTCAATGGATAAACTTGGTATCATGCTTGAAGAAGTGGGATAAGTAAAAAAATGCTAGTATATTATTGGAAGCTTTAGGAGAACAGTGACTGACCTTAAAGAATCCATTTTTTAAACCATGTTTTATCAGACAAAATGTCAGAAAAGATTTAAATAAAGAACTTTGATTCCTCTGTGCAGGATTTTTTAGACTTTGAAAGTCCAAGCTTATTCTGCCTGTCAGGGGGTCAGCTAAGGAATAGCTTTCTGAGGACTTTTGCTGTGATCCTAAGGATTATAAAAGACGAGTGAAAAATGAATATTCTTTTTGCTCCAGTAGTGATCTTGAGACATTCCTAAAATGCCTTGGCTTGAGCTGCTTTGCAGTCCTTGCACAAATTTGACTTGGCAAGACTGTTAATGATTTGACCTTCATTTCAAGTTTGCCTTGTGCTCGCCAGAGCAGTGGGAAGTGATGAGGAATATTATTTTGTTCCTAGTGGCAACTAAGTTGCTCAGTAGCCATAGTGCTACTTGCAAGGGTGAAATCCAGTCTAACCATCAATAAACTTTGCTTAGAACATTTACAGCATTTATGGACTGTAATGCCTGCTCCCTCTGCGATCCTCCTTTTGTTCTCAGCAAGCACTTTCAGTGCTTCAAACTACCACTGGGTCAAAAATCTCCACGGTTCGTAGCAGTAAATAGCAAATCTAACATCCTTGTGAAAAATAAGCTAACAATGTACATAGAATAAGACTGTCTATACTGCAGGATATAAGTCGCATAGTCACATCATGGCAACATAATTATCCTTTAGAAGGATGTGCATATTCTGCTGAATCCCTTAGGACTAGCTGGCGTGAAAGAAGAAGAAATGAAAACTAAAAGAAACCAGAATAAACAGACTGTGTTTTAAAATGGCCTAGAAATTTCTAATTCTCAAGATAATAAAAAGATCCTTCAAAGTGAGAAAATTTTATCCTGTATTTTCTGCACGCTAGCAGAAAAAGCCCAGGAAGAGGCAGAGCATCTCAGCTAAGTTACTATAAAATATTCTGCAGCTGCCATTTTTCATTCTTTTATAGAATTTTTAGTTGTATCTGTATTGATAGAACTATACCTGCATATATCTGTATATATATACACATATGTATGTATGTACACTAATATATATATTCATACATGTACACTGCAGATACATATATATAAAGGCTTTAGAGGGTAATAGGGTTTTTTTGCCTCATTTTTATTCTGCTGTAGAGATCGACCTTGTTTTGGAAAATTCTTCCATAATATTGCTCTGCTTTGAAAATAACAGTATGTTACCACATTGCAAAGCTTAGAGAAAATAGACCCTGAAATACAAAGTCAGGAGAGGCGAATAGAATTTTAATCTGCTCTGTGAGAACGTAAGGATGTTTCGGAAGAGGAAAATGATTTGATTTTCCTCTGTCGATGCCTGCCTTTCAAACAAGAGGTTTTTAATGATTTTGCTTTGTATAAACGTGGTCCTTGGTTAAAGTATACAGTTCCTCTACTTTATGCCCAGGAAGAGGCAGAGCATCTCAGCTAAGTTACTATAAAATATTCTGCAGCTGCCATTTTTCATTCTTTTATAGAATTTTTAGTCGTATCTATATTGATAGAACTATACCTGCATATATCTGTATATATATACACATATGTATGTATGTACACTAATATATATATTCATACATGTACACTGCAGATACATATATATAGATACATATTTAAAGGCTTTAGAGGGTAATAGGGTTTTTTTGCCTCATTTTTATTCTGCTGTAGAGATCGACCTTGTTTTGGAAAATTCTTCCATAATATTGCTCTGCTTTGAAAATAACAGTATGTTACCACATTGCAAAGCTTAGAGAAAATAGACCCTGAAATACAAAGTCAGGAGAGGCGAATAGAATTTTAATCTGCTCTGTGAGAACGTAAGGATGTTTCGGAAGAGGAAAATGATTTGATTTTCCTCTGTCGATGCCTGCCTTTCAAACAAGAGGTTTTTAGTGATTTTGCTTTGTATAAACGTGGTCCTTGGTTAAAGTATACAGTTCCTCTACTTTATCAAATATACAGTGGATAATACTAATGCTTTGCTGGATCTGGACCACTGTGTTATGTTGCTCAGGAGAACTTCCTTTGATCTCCAATCTTCTGCCCTAGAGCTTCCCACTCAGCCTTTCTGGAAACTGGTTTCAAATGATTGCCTTATACTGAAAGTGCCTGTGATTATTCTTTAATTTTTAATATCTCTCTCCCATCTTCAAATTAACCCTTTTAATTTGATCTCCTATTCATAGAGGATTAGAGTTTACTTTCCCATTTTGTCTGAGTCATGTAGTGAAAGAAGATGTAACTACTGTGGTTTATGTAACTAAAAATAATCTCAGCTGGGCATTGGGGAATGTCTAACGCAGGTTATAAGTGCAGATGAGCTGTTTGTCTTCTTTTGTTGTATGGAAGGAAGGGCTTAGTTCAATTATATTTCATTTCCTCATCTTTAACGCGTATTGTTCAAGGAAAGGTCATGAATCTGAGAACAAATGTACATGAGGAAAACTTCATGTTTCACATCTTAACTTTCAAATTATCTTCTTCTACTGTATAAGACACTGTGTATCTGTCCATGTTCTAATGACTTGCAGTCACACAGTGGATGAGTTCATGTACAGTACAGCCCTGCCCTGGGTATGGTCTCCACATGAGCATGCTGCAGTTTATACTGTAGTTACTGTGATTATGGCCCAAGAACCTAGGCTGTCCAGATGGACGAGTCGTTCCTGGTTTGCATCTGATCCTTTTCCCCATTTGCTTGCTCCCTCGCTGAGGTCTGTCACTGCTTTTGACTCTCCCGACTCTGGTTCCCAGCTCCAGCCACACCAGCTTTGTAGCTGGTACTGCTCTATGGAGAGATACACCTTGCCAGTGGCTCCTCCTGAGCCACCGAGGCTTCCTTCCATCAGGCTTAATGTTCTGCAGTGAACCCTCTGTTTCATGATCCCGTGGAAGTCTATAGAGAGAGAGAAAGCATGAAAATGCTTTGAGGAGTGAGGTACAGACCCTATGATGAGGGATCATGTGTTGGGGGCCAAGTTGTGGCTGGAACCTGAAATGTGCCAGGTATTCTTGGCAGTGTCATCTTGCAACATTTTTCTTTTAACAGAAATTTGTCTACAACATTGAGAAGTGATTTCTAGCGATCTGATAGCCATTTTAGGTGTTTAACAGAGAGGTGTGTCCCCCATGAGAAAAAAAACAAGAACGCATCCTGAAACCAAAACCACGAACCCCCAAACTGAGACAAAAGGCTGCAGATGTGAGCAGCCCATGTATAAAGAGGGAAAGAAGACCCCTCCACATTCTGTGGCATACTTTTCTGGCCAGGATGTTTTGTGCATTGTCTGCCTTTTCCAGACATTTTGATGGTATCATATTGCACTGGCTGAAGTGCAAGGGCAAATGAAATGTAGGGGAAGTCCTGTACTTTCTGAGGAGGCTTTCTAGACCAGCCCTCTCCATGTACCACACATCACGGTGTAGACCCAGAGCGAGGCATTCTAGACTTTGAAAGGTGTCCCTCTCTACAGCCCAACAAGTTCCTCAACTTTCCCTCAGCACTTGCACCTTTTCCTGCCTGTCAACAGTTTTCAGGCACATATTTTCCACTGAAAGAATGCAAGAGGTAGCTGTGACCTGTGGTCTTTCTGGAATTTTTGCAGTAGTGTTGAGCACTTCAAAAAGGTACGTGTAATCCACAGCAAATCAGGCAATATATATCAGGTGATAGATTCATTGCTCCTGAGGGAAAAAAATTGAAGGTAACAGCTGAAATTTAAAAAATATTGCTATGTAACGGCCGGGTAGCCAAAGTTGTGCCGTATGTGCCCATCCCTAGTCACTGATCGTATCTAGAGTTCATTTCAAATTCAGAACATTAGCAAAAAAATGCTCATGAATGATCCTCCTACCAAGATTTAACCTGTGAAGAAATTAAAAATACAGTACAGCTTTTAAAGCCAAACTGCTGCAAAATTCCTTAAGCCCCCTCCCGCCCAAAAATTCTGTTTCCTTTATTCCTTCTCACTGCTGAACAAATTATCTGTTTTGTCATCGTTGAAAGTTGTTTTTTTTAAATAAGAAGGGATTGTAGCGACTTGTTCTGAACTTCTCTCTTTTTAATGATTTAGTGAATTCCAGTACATGAGCTCTGTTACTCGAATCAATGTCTATTTTTCTGTGAAGTGGCAGAGAATTTGCTTAAATGAATCAGGAAATCTCAGATTGCTACTATTAAATACAATTTCCTTTAATGAACAGAGAGCTGTTTGTCTGTCTGCAGTAAGTAAAACAATAGAAGAATCTTTCTGTATTAACATAATGGTTTCTTCTCTTAAAGATAGTAAATTTTTGAAAATGGAAAATAACAAGAAAATAAAACTTCATTCTCATATACATAAATGTCTAGATCTTTTAGTATGTAATTAGATGATACAGGTCACTTGATCCCTGATATTTTTCACAGTGACATTTTTTCTTGGAATCAGAAGGTGAGAGAGCTCATTTTAATGAGTTTATATTTGTAAAAGTCTGCACACACTACATAAAAAAAACCCCAACCCTCCAACTGTCACAACAGCAGCCAGTAATTGGCAGAGAGATGCTTTGATAAAGGTGGGAAGAGATCCCTGCTGGTTCAAGACAGGTGGACATCAACTTGGATCCAATTTACATCTTAAAATACACAGTAGAAAAGATTTGCATTACATTGCCTAGATGAAAGGGAGCTCTTAGTATGAGCTCCTCATTTCCTTTCTCCTCTTCTTTTATTTTTTTTCTTGCCCAAGCACTCAAACTCTTTGTAGCTAAGTTTTAATGAAGATATCTTGTTCAGCTACTGTTTGAGGCAGCTATTTACTCGACTTAAGACTTAAACCTGAACTCATGCTGGGCAAAAGAAGAGAACCCACACTGATAATTGGACAGACCTGAAGCTGGATATCCTGCCTTACCCACAGCTTGTACCAAGTGACTGTATCTATCTTCAACGTCAAGCTATTCTCATTTGGTTGACTGGTCGAGGTCCCTTGCAAATCTTACTGGGGCTTAATAGGAGAGCTGCAGTTGAACGTGCTTGCTCTGGAAGGGACGAGGAAGGGCTTCTGATGGGCAGCTTTGGACTGTCTATGTGATCCTAGCTACATGTTTAAATGGTTGATCCATTAAACTGTAAATTCAGATCCAAAATTTTACTGCATCCAAAAGTTTTGTGATTAAGAATACTGTACTGAGTTTAAGTGAGGGAAAAGCAGGCTTATCCTTGTTCCAGGAGGGATGCTGAAGAAAGGCAAGTGGGAAGTAGGTAGGTAGTCAGAATTTTTGTTCCCTTGTAGTTCCTTCCCCTGTGTTTCATGGAATCATAGAATCATAGAATCATCTGGTTGGAAGAGACCTCAAAGATCATCGAGTCCAACCATTGCCCCTGCACTGCCAGGATCCCTACACCATGTCCCTCAGCACCAGATCCACACGGTTTTTAAACACTCCCAGGGATGGGGACTCTACCACCTCCCTAGGCAACCCGTTCCAATGCTTAATAACCCTCTCTGTAAAGAAATTTTTCCTGTTTGAGTCAGAGCTGATGGAAATTGCAAGTCTTCTTACAGCAACCCAGGCATTTTTTGTGTGTATGTTTTCAGGTGCAAATTCCAATCTTGCAATCAGCAGGGTGACGTCTGTGAAGCCTGTTCCAAACTTCTATGTGTACCTGACGTTAGACTAGTCCTTCCTTTACAGACAAGGCTCTCAGTCTCTTTTGAAGCATGAAGCAATAGTTCAGCAGTGAAAATATGGTCCGTTGTTTTTAAATGTGACTTTACTTCTTACATGACACATGTATGTGAAAAAGAATGGGGGTAGTGAGTGCTTTGGGTGAAATGTTTGGCCAGTTAGGTGTCTGAGAACGGGCTGTTTTTAAAAAATCTTTCAGAATCCTTCGTTTCCCAGGTGAAAATGTCTTCAACAGAAAAATGCTGGCAAATATTTTTTGCTTGATGTATTTGTGTATTGGTACAGTGTAGCAGGGACCCTTCTGCGGACGGAGCCCGAGTCACAGATCGTATACCAATATGGTTAGAAATCGTGCTCGTTTATTGTTTACAATACATCTCAATTTAAAGGCTCTTGTCCACCCGACTAGCTACATGGTGATTGGATAGCGTCTCTGTCACACAGACAGCATGCATCTCTTAAGGCACTGTGGTTGGATAGAAGTGGTTAGTCCACACACAGCTACTGTTTTGGTTAGAGTTAATAAAACAAGACCAGTTAGAGATGATTTCCCACACGATAGTGTTGCAGCTGGGTTTCGGCTGCTAAGTTTCCCAGAGAGAGTAGCATATTTTCCACAGTTCTAATTCCTGCTAGAAAGATACACCAACAGTACAGCCTAAGATTTATTCTACAGTTTCTTATCTTTAAACATTTAAATGCACTTTCAAATATTGCCATCAGGCAACTGAGTCAGGCTCCTAGAAAGACTGACAGGAGCGCCTGTTTCCATGCAGCCTATCCAGATGGCTTTTTCTTCAGTGGCAACTAGAGGTTGAAGGCAAAGATTTATGGGGCATTTAAAAAGCTGTCTTAGTGCAGACACTGGAGAAAACACTCCAGAAGATGGGAGCAGGATTTCAATTCAAGTTTGGCCTCTGACAAACAGAGGTGCTGAGGGAACGGACCTGGTCTACATTAGGTCTGGAAGAAGCTACCTCTTTTCTAAGACCATAGCTCTTATTCTTTTATTTCCCACAGTGGATGTACTTCGAGGTACAGCTCAAAGTCGCTGCCTTCCTAGTAAATATTTTACCTCTGAAAACTGGCTCATGAATTCTTACCCAGAGAAGAATGATCAAAATCCAGGATAATGGAACAGTGTCCCATGGCCCAGTCTGAACCTTACCTACAATGCTGAAGGAGGGCAGAGTAGTGAGGATACAATAACTTCACTCTTCCCCAAGGTCCCTTCAAACATTCTGTATGTGAAAAACACATGTGGCTTTGTATGAACGTGGTGGGTTGACCCTGTCTGGATGCCAAGTGCCCACCAAAGATGGTCAATCAGTCCCCCTCCTCAGCTGAACAGGAGAGAATATGCTCACGGGAGAGATCACTCACCAATTACCATCATGGGCAAAACAGACTCATCTCAGGAAAATGAATTTAATTTATTACCAATCAGTATCAGAGCAGGGTAATGTGAAATAAAATAAAATCTTAAAACACTTTCCCCCTTCTCCCCTCTTCCAGGCAAAACTGCACCCACGGTTTTTCTCTATCTCCTCCTCTCAAGTGGCACAGGGGGACAGGGCATGGGGGTTGGGGTCAGTTCATCACATGTTGACTCTGCTACTCTTTCAACCTCAGGAGTTCTCACACTCTTCCCCTGCTCTAATGCCTCCCACAGGAGACAGTCTTCCATGAACTTCTCCAACATGAGTCCTTCCCATGGGCTACAGTTCTTCATGATCTCATCCAACATGGGTTCTTTCCATGGGGTGCAGTCCTTCAGGAACAGACTGCTCTAGTGTGAATCCCCCACAGGGTCACAAATCCTGGCCATCAAACTTGCTCAAGTGTGGGCTCCTCTCTGCACAGGATCACAGGTCCTGCAAGGAGCCTGCTCCAGTGGGGGCTCTTCACAAGGTCACAGCCTCCTTTGGGCATCCACCTGCTGCAGTGGGGGGTCCTCCACAGGTTGCAGGCAGAGGTCTGCTCCACTATTAACCTCCATAGTCTACAGGGGGACAGCCTGCCTCACCATGGACTTCACCAAGGGCTTCACCAAGGGCTTCAGGGGAATCTCTACTCCAGCACCTGAAACATCCCATTCCCCTTCTTCACTGATCTTGGTGTCTTCAGAGTTGTTTCACTCCCATATTCTCATTCCTCTCTCCTGGCTGCTGCACCACAGTTTTTTTCCCCCTCTTCTTAGATATGGTATCACAGAGATGCTACCACCGTATCTGATGTGCTCAGCCTTGGACGGCAGTGGGTCCATTTTGGAGCCAGCTAGCATTGGCTCTGTCAGACTTAGGGGAAGCTTCTAGCAGCTTCTCACATATTCGATTACACTTCCCCTATGTTCTTTCATTTTCTTTGCATAATTTTTCAGGTGAACCTGAGTAGTGAAATATTAAAGACTAGGAAAAGCGTGATTATATGCCAAAATTATATTGTGTTCTGAATGCATTATATTTTGTTTAGTCCTTGCAATTTACCTGCCACTGTTTGACTCGCAGGCTGTGCCTGTCGGTATCAATAGAGATGTACAGCGCTAAGAGAAGCAGCAAATTGTGAAGGTGTTTTCTGGTATCTTCCTGTGTCTCTGCACGGTAATATGTTGATGGGAGCAGCAGCTCCTATTCTGGAGTATGATCTCTGGTTTCATTTGCAGTCTGGAGTGAAAAAAAAAAGGCTTACTGCAGTCATTTCTGATGTTATAAGGTTACAGGCTACAACCTTGGGAGATTTTACACTATATTTGATTTTTATTGTTTCACCAAATGGGACCTGTTTTCTGACAGTCAATAAACCTGCAGGTGATACTCCTCTTATAATAGATGTGAATGGACTATTACTGTTTGCTATAGCAGTTTAACTGCAGAGCAAGCGTACAAGGGTTTTGTTGGAAAGAACACACAATCCCTTTTTTTATTATTTTTTTTTTTTAGCCAGAGGACTATTCCTTTATTTTCATCAAGTCCCCTGGTAATATTGGTATATACTCATCTGAGCAGCTCTGAAATAAGCAGAAAGTTCTCTGCTTCTGAAGTTCAAAGCAAACTGAAAATTGAAAATCAGTATTGGTGGGCTAAAATGAAAGTAGTTGCAAAACAGTATAAATAGGCAATACAAGGATTTAAGATAATTTATCAAAGCAAATGTTATGTAGGCGTTATGTAAGTAACAGCAATGTGCAAGTCACCTTTACCTCTTCGTGCTTTCTCTCAGGTCACATTAAAATGCTCTAGTTCTGAAAATCCATATACTTTGAATCACAGAGTCACTGAAGTTCCTGCTCAAAGCAATATTAACTGGAGCTAGTTGTTAAGGATTGTGTCTGGTTGGATCTCCAAGGACGGAGACTCCACGACCTCTTTGACAAACTGGTGCCAGTATTCCAAGTCTATCTTCTGAAACCTTGGAAGATTTTCTGGTATCTAATTCTGTAGAATAGTAGGATTTTAATGTGTTAACATACCAGTGACAAAATAATTCATTCCAGTCTTTTAGTTTGAGCTAAAATACAGATGGAGTAAACAGGGTCAACACATTTATGAAGCTCTGTATCAACACAACCCTTTTGTCTAGTTTGAGGAAAGGTAAAAGTGAATAAAATAGCCCTAAATGTTCTTTTAATGGTGTATGTATTTCCAGTATTTAAACATTTTTCATAGTAATTTTAGATAATGTCTTCCTACTTCTATTTTTTTCTGTGAAGTTCTTCTGATCATTAGTAGTTTCTCTTTTTTCTTTTAATAACAAAATAAGAAAAAAAAAGAAAATATTAAAGACATAAAATGTGTGAAAGAATCAGGTTTTGGAGTCTGAGATCAGACAACTCAGTAAAGCGTGTAAATACCAGTAAATGTCAGCTGGCATTGACTTATATTTGTGGATCTCATATGATGAGCTCATCATCACAGCTGTTTAACACCTCTCTGGTGGCTTGGTCTTCACCTGCAGCTTTCTGATGTTTTACCTCCTTTATCCTTCCTTTCATTTTTCTGTAGAACTTTTGTTCATCATGTGGGATATTATGAAATCCTACTGCAGGCATAACGTGACGATCTGAGTTTTAAATTGCAACCACATCACTCCTCTGCCTGCAAGCTACCCTGGTTTGTATGCCCCTGTAGCACATTTTGTCCTCTCTGATAATTACGGAGGACAGGGAACTCTCTAATCCCTCCACCCTTGATGTCTCATTTCTTTATCAAACTCAGTAACTTCTCGTGATGTTGATCTGGCAATCACCTCTTGAAAATTCTCTTTATTCTTTTTCTGCTGCTAAGTACTTGCCATGTTTTAATAGAACAGACCCTCTGGCTGGGGAAAAGTTGCCAGTTAAAACTTGCAAGACTGATCCACTCTTTTATTATTATTTCTTTCAGCAGCTCTTCAGTGTCTTTGATGTTACCCATGCATTTGCATTAAAAGCTGTCAGTGATTTATTTCAATAAAGTCCAATTATCCTTTTTAGTTCCTTGTGAAAAATTAGTGGATGTTTCCAGTTTAATCGTGCATATAAGCTCATGCAAGGAAATGCACCAGTCACTAATGGAGTTGTGACATTAATGGTGCCAGAAGCAGCAATGAGGGTTAACAAACATCTACTCTGTGCAGGCTTTACTTCAGTAACTTGTGCAGAACTATTTGGGTTCCAGGAGAAAATCAGCTTTTCAAGGAGCTGCGCTATGATAATGCTAAAACACCGTTTCTCACACAGTTCAGTATCTCTGCATAGTTCTTGTGGGAAAAGAAAATACACTTTCAGGAGGTGACCTCTTCAGCTTTCTAGGGTGGTGTTGTTCAACATGATCTCTTGCAACTCCTTTTTTCTTTTCACAAGGAACAAAAATGGGAACTTCAGTCTCTGAACTCCTAAATCATTATGTTCTCGGCTGTTTATTTTTAAAACAAGCTTCCTCTCCTCTAGCAAATCCTTGATTTCCCCATACTGCTAACAGAAGGAGACCATCTTTCCACCATCATCAGCTTTTCTTAACTGCAGTATAGGATTAGTTTCTTGGTACTACTGAAATTTTCCTATTGGTGCAATAGAAGAGAAAGGAAGGGGGGAGTATCGCTCTGTTGCCTTAAATTTGAGCTGGTATGAACCTAAATAGCATTATAAAGTTATTTGCACCAGCCAACCGCTTTCCGGGTTGGTTTTGTTATCTAAAACTTAGTCTGGTTGATTTAATGCCAAAAAAAGGCTGGTTATGAGCAGCAGTGAGATGTGACACCAGTTTTACCTGGAACACATTAATAACTGAGAGCTGAAACTGTTCAGTAATTGTTATGTATCCCAGCAGAGACCCATTTGTGTCCCCATTTGAACATAGCAGGTGTAAGCCAAGAAGACCATCAGGCCTGAAGTGCCAAATATATGTGCAGTGTCAATCTATTATGTTTCAGTGGTACAGACACCCCCCACCCCCGCCGTCACCCACCTCCCACCCATTTGCACTCCCACTCTTTAGTTTTAGCAAAAAATCTTGGCGTGTGCCTCCGCATTTTTACATTAGCTCCTCTCTCTGGAATCCAACATATAACCTGATAACTAATTTGTAGAGAAAAACTCTATTCGTATTTCAAGATATCAATAAAGACTCAAAATGGAAAAGGATACTTAATGATTATCACTCAGAAAGTGCAATAATGATGGGCCTAGGAATGGTTTCCATCATCAGAGGAAAGAAGAGCTGTGGGAAAAGAGACCTTAATTAAATATTTCCAGGGAACTTGATGCACAAAACTTATTTTAATAACTTTTATTGATTCATCTCTGATCTCTTAAAATTATCAATTATAAAATAAAAAATATCAAATACAACACAACAGAAAGCATCAAAGAACAGGAAACAATGAGGATGTAGAAGTGACAACAACAACAATGTTCAAGTGACAATGACATTAACGATGAAGAGACAACAACATCAATGTGATGACATCATCAATGATGTTGAAGTGACAACGATGATGACAACTTTGAATTGATGATATTGACACGATGACATTGATGATGTTGAAATGAACATGACGCCAACATCGAAGCAACAACGCCAACATTGATGACGCCAAATTGACGATGACATTGAAGCGATGACAACATCAATGATGTCAAAGAGATGATACTGACATCAAAGCGGTGATGATGATGTAGAAGCGACAATGACGACAACTTTAAAGCTGCGATGACAGTGATAATGATGAAACAACGACGACATTGACAATGACAACATCAGAGATGATGATGACAACATCGAAGATGTGTTGACGATGCCACCGATGTCAAAGTGACAACAATGTCAACAAGGAGGTTGTTGGTGTGATAACAATGATGTTTACAATGCCAAAGAATCGACGATGACTTTGATGACGTAGAAGCAATGACGACAATGACTTTGAATTGTCGACGATGTCAACACGACAATGTTGCTGACATCAGAGTGACAGCAATGATGTCGATGATTCTAATGCAAGAGTGATGACATCAATGCAATGATGACATCATTGACAACAAAGCACCAGCGACGACGTCAAAGCAACGACTATGACATTGACAACATTGAAGCAACAAAGACAATGTTGATAATGTCGAAGCGACAATGACAACATCCACAACATCAAAGGGACGATGTCGACTTTGAAGTGACGATGATGACATCAAAGAGATGACGACAACGTTGATGATGTTTACTTCACCAAGACTTTGATGATGAAATAATGATGATTTTGTCATAGTGTTGTCAACGTTGTCGTCCTCTCTTCGACATTGTTGACATCATCATCGTTGCTTCAAAGTGGTTGACATCATCATCATTGCTTCGATGTTGTCCTTACTTCAATGTCGCTTTGATGTTGGTGATGTCATCGTGATCGCTTCATTGTCATTGACGTTGTCGTCAACTTTGTCATTGTCATTTCATTGTCGTTGACATTGTTGCATTGAGATCGTCATTGTTACTTTGAAGTCGTCGATGTCATCATCATTGCTTCAATGTTATCGAAATTGTCATTGCTTTGACTTTGTCGCTGTCATCATCAAAGCCAAGTAAGCACCTCAGCAAGCGCCAAGTGCCTCAGTGAGCTCTTAACTTACAAACATCATCAGGCTGTTGAAAATAACAAACACACTTCAGAATTAGTAGCATGGTGAGTATTGAAGAAATGTCTAGAAATATCTAGTGGGATTATGTTCAATGAACACTAAAATTTGCTCCCTATGATCAGCTGGTAGACAGTGGCTCTCCAGTGGTGTTGCAGTCATTGCAGATGAAGGACTGACATTTGGCTTTAGTGGTTAAATGCAGTCAACACAGCAGAACACACATGTTCTGAAATTTCTGATGAAATGTATTATGACAAATCCCTTTAGCTGTAGCACTTACAATGACTTCAAGCACTGTTGTCTCTATGCCATTATATGCTGCTACAAGTGTGACAAGCGGTGACCCACCTTTGCATGCTTCTCTGATCGATGCATTTGTAACCCTGCTCTGTACGACTGTGACCACTTATGATTTTCTACCTCCTGAAGGATGTTCAGATGAATGTCTGACTCATCCATGTGACTGTCTGAATCAGCAGCAAAGGAGGCACAATTTAAATAGCAACGGTGGTGTGGAACAGTATGCATGGAAAGAAGTCACAGTTGTAAGCAACACTCGAGCATCACATCTAAAATACCTAAGCAAGCTGTGAAGGAAAAAATGGGTTATATTATTTTCTCTCCAGGTTACTTCTGAAGATGCTGAAAGAAGCTCTGTTTCTAACAGGAAGGAATAACATTTTTTTTCTGGAAAATGAGAGTACATATGTAGTGAAAGAATTTAATCACTGCATTGACTTGAAATGGATTTGGGGATAAAAAAGACATCTGAATGAATGAAACTACTACCTCATTCAGCCTCTAAACCAAGATACTTCACTTAACTGGAATGATGGAAGCATTTTTTTCCCCTGCTTATCATGAGGAAGTGCTTATCAAAGCAGTTGTCAGAACTAAGAGGTTTTTCTTTGTATGATTGTGTACGTTGGCTGTGATCATGCTGGTAGAGAAGGATGCTGTGATGTGCCAAAAATTACAGGTGATTCTCCGTCAGCCATTGCGTTCTATGTTGGCCAGTTGCATTTCTGCAACTTCTGATCGACAGGTCTTTGAAATGCAACAGTGATTATTCTCATAAATCTTTGCTATGGAGAACTAATTTTCTGTCAAATGATCTAGGCTGTTTAATTTTATCTTTTCTCCCACAGTTTCTTAGTAATTTCTAAAAATACAGCACAGCACCCACCTGACTTTCCTATGCGGAAACACACTGGACTAAATTAGCAGTACCTTAGAAATCATGCTGACTTCAGAATTTGACCGGTATTGTCCCAAGAAAACGTGTTTTTACAGCTGAGGAAAAAGGAAACAGAAAGCAAATGGTATTATTTGCTGTATTTCTGTCTGGAAAGTCACGTATCTCTGGGAATTTATCCAGTATTTTTATAATGACACCAAGTACCAACTGCAACAGACAAGAATTATAACTTTTCCAGAATTAACCTGCTCAGAATTTTTGCTATGGTAGGAAAAAGAGCATTTTGAAATAAAATAACCAGCTGCCTTAAGATGAGTGATTTTGAGAACTGACCATAATTCTTTTCCTCTCTTTCTGTAATCTGTTATCTGTTGTCTTTTTTCTTTTTCTCCAGAAAAAAAAAAAAATCCCTCTGAGCAAAGCTTTCTAAAGTGGCATTCCAAGCATAAGAGACGGAGAAGAAAGCCTTTGAGCCCTTGCTGTGTGCTAATTCTTTCGCCAAACTGCGTGCGGGAGGAGGTCCTGGGATCATCACCGGGATTCAGGTATAACTGTAACTAGCAGGACACAATCTGTTAAGTTTGTTTGTTAAGTTGTTGTTATTTTTTGTTTACATAGGATAAAGATGTCTGAAGATGCCGTACTCTTGACAGGCCCATGGCAAAGCAACGACAGATTTGGCTTATGGGTGGGAAGCTGCCCAAGCCCGAATACGTATGTATCCGCCCCTTCCCCTCCGCACACTGGGCAGCCTCAGGCTACACTTGCTTTGTTACTTTGAAACTCTTTCAAATTTAGACAATGCATCATTTTGGCTCCATTTCTGTTAGCTTTTGGAAAAGACGAGGAAAAGCAGGCGTGGCAGATGACACATTTTGCTTCTGACTGCTTAGTGTGGTGGCAGAGGTTGCTGTGAAAATTGGACTACTCTCACCATGCTCACTGTGCTCAACACTGTCGGAACGACCATTCTTTCTTATTTCTAGTGTACCTTGGGCCAGCCTGCACACACTTCTGTGTTTAGAGAGTCTTTGTTGTACTGATGATAGAAACACCTGTTTTTATTAACAGTCTCACACAGAGCATCCAGTTTTATGTTTCAGCCTGGAGTAACGACAGTCACATTAAATAACATATTTATTCTGTACAGTCTTCTGAGATGCAAAAAAAATATCTCTAAGTATCTTAACTCCTTTCTGTGATGGTTGAAATATTAAATATGGTCTATCTGCTTGGAAAGGACAGTACTTAGAACATGGTCAAGATTCCACCTCATGCAGTAGACCTCTGGAATCCATTGTATGCCTGTGCCATTGTGCTGGTGCAGAAAATAATCAGATGTGATTTGGCTATTTTGAGAATTTCTCTTCAAATATGCCGAAATT